>NW_026862300.1:0-62543 GCF_026571515.1 Ruditapes philippinarum | reverse complement strand
GATTGATAAGGTTACAGTTATATTTCACTTCTACAGTATCAACGTTGTAATTTTCATGAATCATACACGGTAATTCATTACATTAGGAAAGTCATGATTTGACGGGAAATAAATTACCTTTTGCAAAATAAATGAAAATTTAAATTTCGGCAATAAGGATCATTAACTCAAATACTTTATCGTGATCGAATTGTCTGCTTTGCCACAACAAATTTTAAAAATAATACAAAAATTCTTTATCAGAAAGTAAAATAAAATCAAATTATAAGTTGTAAGAATTAAGACAATATAATGCCTAATATACATATACAGTACCCTATCATCTAAAATTAGTGCAAATGATCAAAATGTGTTTCCAGACTAACGGATTTAGCTGATGGTTTATTATACATGTAGTTAAGCTTTTCTACTTAGTCTACCATTTACAATGTTTTTTTATGTTTTTAAATAATGCAATTTATAGTGTTAGTCATTTGTTTTGTTAGTCAAATAATCTAAGTCTTGTATCGCTTATTTGGTGTTATTTAAAGGACTGGCACACACAAGTCTTTTATATACACTTACGTACACCAGTTTTTGTCCTTCAGTTGATTGACTGTTCGCAAAAGACATGATTCAAGAAAGCACTCAAAGATGACAGATCAATTAACGCTCACTTGCAGACTACGTGCGTAAAATTTAAATATACGTTTTTCTCATTTATAAACATTACTTTGTCGATCTATAGAAACGAATTCAGTTAACATACTTTAAAAGCAGTCCTGGAGTGTTTATCTTGACAAGCATTATAGTAAGTAAATGTTCTCTTAACATGTGACGGATTATTCTTGTGAAACAAAAAGCATTATTGAAATCCCCTTCAGTGATGACCACATATATAAGCATTTTATGTCATTTTAGTGACCTGTTGAATGGCCCGTCTCGCTCGATTTATTAGAATATTAGACTATGTATGAGTTTATGGTTTATAAAATAGTTTAGATAATTTTGAGGTCATTGATGAATATAGTTATGTACCATTATTAAACAGTGACGTTTGCAAACATATATACACTTGCAGTAAAAGTTTTACGCTTCCGTTGTAGAATTGTTTTTTTTCTTTTTGTTTTGGAAACCTTCCAATTCTATAATACTATTGTCCGTTCTTATTTTCGTTCGTTATGTAGTAATATTGTTTTCTATGGCACTCTTTTGATACTTCTATAAAATTGTACCATAAGCGTTGAATGTTATAAATCCCCACCATAACATATCGTTCAACTTGACATTATTGCTGTGTAGTAAAATTAGTTTCTCATATTTAGTCATTATTTTTTGTGGGTTACATTACGTAAAAAATAATGTTATCACCCTTACGTTAAGGTGATTGCCTTTTTTATATTCATTCCTGTTCTATTCAGGCTGCATAACCTCTGATCACCTTAAAGAGTTTCATTGCAACCTTTTCCATTTTCCGTTTATTGTTTTTAAGGGACTGTTGCTTCTACTTTTTCATGTGTTGAAACACTTCGTTATACTGTATCGGTGTTGTCATCCAAGTGATTCGATTTTGCATTTTCTTAAGAATACAATTCGATATTCCTTACTTTCTGTTTGGTTTGCGCAACATGAATAACGCAGTGGTTTCAGTTGGTATAGTATGTTATATTGGAATTCGACACTTGCTTAAAAAATAAAATGAATATTGTATGTAATATTTGCTCGGCTTTGTGGGAATTTTCGCTTATTTTATATTATGATGCAAACGAGAACTGTCTGCTATGGAATATTTTCTTTTTTTCTTCAGCTTTCGTTTAATGATTTTTTTCGAAGAAATAATTAAATACATGATTATTAACCTTCAGCCTGCTAGCAGCAACTAATTCAGCCCATGCAACCACTGTACACCACGATCAATTCAGCTCATACAACCACTGTACACCACAATCAATTCAGCCCATGCAGCCACTGTACACCACTATAAATTAAGCTCATGCAACCACTGTATATCAATATCAATTCAGCCCATGCAACCACTGTACACAACGATCAATTCAGCCCATGCAACCACTGTACACCACGATCAATTCAGCATATGCAACCACTGTACACCACGTTCAATTCAGCCCATGTAACCACTGTACGCCACAATCAATTTAGCCCATGCAACCACAGAACACCACAATCAACATGCGCGGATGCGCCGTCTGATTATTGGTATCTTATGTTCGCAGTTCAGTCAGTGGATATTTTGATATTCTTCTTAAAATGATGATTTGTTATGTCCAGATCGATCAAATCAGCTCATATCAAGTTTTTTTAAGTTATCAATTTTATTATTTAGATATACTTTTAATAAAACTAAAGAATGATAACAAAAATGGGCTTACTTTTTATTCATGCAATAATTTGAAACACATTGAGTGACATATAAAGGGTTCAGTCATTTACTTTTTGTCGGCAGGTATGACATATGAATTTGACATTTAGCTCGCATTATGACACAATTAGGTGCATTGTCTGAAAACTCCTTCAGCAGCTTTAATCCAGCTATTTCCACACCACCCATAACTTTAAAATATTCAGCAAGCATCTCTTGCATACTGCTTAGTTGTGAGACATTCCTTGAAGATGTTGAATAATCATCAGGGTGTAGAGCTGCTTTTTGGTACAGGTTATGTGTCAGATGACAGATGATATTGCTTTTATAAATCCAGTTCAAGAATCTCAGCTGATATGATCATTCTTTAAGACTAAACCTTTTTTTCTGTTAGATCTCACGAAGAAAATAATATTCAGGAGAATGACGAATGTGTTTTACATCAGCATATGCTGTATTGAACATATTTGTATATCGTTCTACTTTAGCAGCATCCACTTAGGCAACTGCTTTATCTGGTTTACCTGTCAGTTTCTTTATTCAGTATCCATATTTAGACAACGAAATATGTTTTGCAGAGCTCTGGTGTGATTAAAGAGCCTTTCCTGTCAACAGCTTTACCTGAGAAAATTAAGATATTGTACATATATCAAAAAGTCAAAGATAACCAAGAGCATTCAAATGTTTATTTAGTAATTTGTTTAGAAATGTTTCCGATATAATAATGACAAATGTTTATTTAGTTTATATAATAATGACAAAGAAACCAAGTATAACTGAGTTGGTACTAGCAATCACCCTAGTAAGTTTTTATCTCTCTGATACCGCCCTTGCATAATTAACTTAAATTCTTTACACAAGCTTAGCGAAATAAAATTGAATATGTAAGCTTAGAAGACCTCTAACTGTTATATCAAAAATATTTTCAAGTAACATTGAGTCAACGAGTAACTACGTATTTTATAAAGGGGAAGCCAGGACATTTGCTGATGTTGATATAAAGTTCTAGGTTAAATCGACATAATAGATATACAAACTTATTATCTGAACATATCTTCTCTTGCATTTGGCATTTATCTATGAATTGAAATGCACATGAAACATCGAATGACCAGATAAGATAGAAAACATTAACAAAGTTAATATGACGCATTCTTGGTGAGAAATGAAATGCAGTCTTTCAGACGATTAAGTAATTTTTAAGCACACGGCGTCAATGAAAATTGCATTAAATCGAATGATAAGGTCTCGTTTTTGAAATTCAACTATACTAATTTCATGTTAACAGATACTATCAATTTATCATTGTGTTTTAATATTCATCCCTGCAATCCTTGCATTTTTCGAAATAAATTTCTACTGTAAGCAGACGACATGTAATAAGATATATGTATTATAATTTACATAAAACGTACATTTCATTTCATTAACTGTAGATTGTGTCTAAGTTTGGCGCCAGTTGACATAAACTTCGACAATTTACTACATATTACGATTCTAAGCTCGTTGTTTTGAATTTTCAAGATAACAAATCAAACTTTATATGTCTTTTTAAGCAAAGACTATTTTTTGCTTTTATAATATTAATTCACCAAAAAGCTAATTGCTAAAATGTCCAGCTCATAATTTGTATAAATGGGTTTGGGTATTTTGTAAGTAAAACACAATTCAAAGTATGCCAAAAGTATAAAGACAAAAAGCAAAGTAAAGAGAGATAAGTTTATGTTACAGTTTGTTCAATTTTGCGACTGTTTCACATGTAAATTTTGTTGATAATTGAAGAGTATTTATTCAATGACACAAAAGTTTGAGCAAACAGTAATAAGTATCACGTCGGAGAAAATACTGACTAGCCTTGTTATATATAAATACATTTGCCTTATATGGTAATTGTGTAATTCTGTTTAATGCAACTATACAGCTTAATCATTTATTTGTACTTTTTCTTTTTTGTCATTTGTTATATAGATAAAATATTATGAGATAAGCTACCAAAGATGAAATTTCGAATGTTTGTATCTCCCGAGTATTTACAACCTTTAAAGAACATTTAATCAGCGCACTCACATTTTATGATAATGTCATATTGATAAATACAAGGTGTAATCTGTCTAGCATTGGCTCATACCGGGGGCAAAAACTCACCAAAGACAGAAAATACTTTGTGATGGAATTTAAAGAGACACCTCTTGTCTTATGCAAAAAATGAATGGTTCTTTACTTTTTTCTATTATTTTAACAAAACAATTCTTCGTATTTTTTAAAGATAACTGGTATAAGAAGAGCAATATGTTCAGTAAATATTATCGCAATTTCTTTTATATGCGTAGGCATCTCTAGTCTCGCCTTGAAATGCTGATATCTATGTTTTGTGCATATTGGTTAAGTTATTTCTGATTGCACGTCGCTTCTAGCACATGAACATATTCCTGAAGTTGCTTTTACAAATTCGTTTGCATAAATGATGTAAAGGAGGAAAATGAATACTAGTATTGCTTTTGTTTTTTATATTTTAGGGTGAAAAGATGCAATACATTTAAAGGGGAAAAAACACCTGTACTGTAATTATTGTTTTATAGAATAAAGGATTTATATTGTGTCAATGATTTTACATTGATATGAACAACAAGATATCATATCTGAATACCATCAGGAGGATTTGTATTATAAATAAGATATATGCACATCAAGCTGTAGGGAAATGTAAGCACTATTAATGAATATCGCTGTCTTTAACGCATCGTTAGTCGGTATTCCCATTAGCTAGCTGGTAATGTAATACCTATACGTTATTCACTTCGTTACTATAGTTACATATTAGTTAAAAGATAGAAGATATGTCATAGAATTGGATCAGCAACAGAAGACTTAACAAAATGGGTAATTGAACAATAACATTTTATAGAATGTACTAGTTCGCAACGCAACATCATTGATTGTCACAATGTAATTACTAGATATAACTTACAGAATTACTGTAAGAAGAGCTGGCTGATGGCGATAACAGTTAAATACTTTTTATATCACAGAAATCAAATAACAAAATGATAAAATCCTTTCTGAATTGACCAAATGAACTGTGTGTATTTTTTCTGTGACACTGAAAATATTCTATGATAAAAATGTATGTATGAACTAAATTATTATGTTTTCAGAAATAAGTGATCGCAAGCTCTTAATTTATATTTATAACTTTAAGGTAACAAAAAACCTTCTTGAAATAGACCACAGACAATCCTATGTAATTATATTTCCTTGCGTTAACCGACGAAGAATAATTTCAAGTGCGCTCCCGTAAGGAAAAAAATGCTTGAAATGTGAAAGTAATGTTCTTTTATAATATTCATGGATTTCAAAATGAAAATAACAAACCTGATGCTTTGTTGAGAGAAACGCAACAAGTAGCTGCTACGGTATTTCAAAAACGCGTATAAACACAATTGTTTGAAAAAGTATTTGTACCATTCCATGTTTTTTGGCGTAATTCTACTAAATAGTGAACATTTCTGTTAAACTTACTAATTTATAAATTAACTAAATTTGACTTAGAAAATAATAATTATAGTAATCATTATAATAATAAGATAATGATGATGATGATGATGATGATGATGATGAATGATAATATAAATGATATGTCGCAATGATCAGTTGAAAAAGAAATGTATGTGTGTAAAAAAAAAAGTTATTTCCAAGGAAACGATTTTTGTTACATCAACGTAGTGATAAGGTTTTAATTGCTTTTTTTCAAATTTAAAGAAAATATATTTTTAAAAAAATGATTTTACATTATAAATTGACCATTTTGAATTTATGAATTGTTAAGAAAAATGAAAATTAAATTTTCTAACGTTTTCTAAGCAAGCTTTCCAAGGCAATTAGGAAAGACATATTGAAGCAAGTAAGACGCATATTTGCATAGTTTATACGCCGATTCATATTTTGCGACGAAATATCTGTTTTCTTAAAGATTATGATTGCATATTGTGAACAACAGGCGCCAGTGTTATTTTCATTCAAATGTTATTTTGTATATTTTGCGAAA
The DNA here is from genome assembly GCF_026571515.1 of Ruditapes philippinarum. Classification (NCBI taxonomy): domain Eukaryota; kingdom Metazoa; phylum Mollusca; class Bivalvia; order Venerida; family Veneridae; genus Ruditapes; species Ruditapes philippinarum. Next base: position 56,139 of record NW_026862300.1, on the reverse strand, counting down.
AGCATTAGTACATTATCAGATAAGATGCAAAATCTATATACTATGCATATTCGTATATCGGATAAAACTCTTTTTTCATTGCTAACATTGTAAAGAAGTAAGATGATACAAAAGTAGTGAAAAATATTATGTTAAATGAGTGAGCAAGTTAAAATATTTTCTATTTGTCGGGCATTATATTAAAGGAGATTTATCATATATTTCATTTTGATGTTTATATAAAAATGCGTTGGATCTGCCGACGGTTTCGAACGAAAACTGATTTATATGATCAAATGCTTAAAGTGCGTGTATTAGACCTTTCTATCTGAAACGGACTTCGTAAACGGACTTCGTAATACGGAATGTTTTGGGGATTTTCTCAAAACATAAATGTGAGGAAAATAAAATAATTCAGTACGATGAAACTTTATTACAGCGGCAATTGTACATGTATATGCTTTTATATATTTCCATCAACATATTAAAGAAGAAGAGAATATAATCATTATTTATATAAAGACAAAAAAAATTCCTAATTTATGTATTCTTTGTTGTAGTGCTAATTTTTCAACCAATGACCAACATGCCATTAAGTTTTGAGTGTTATGAAAGCAAGACTAAAGGTTAATGTCATTACTGCTGTTCCTGCTGACGCGAAGTTCACAAAGTAATTTTGGATTTATTTCTTGATCTCAGAGAGCCTGATTTTTTCTTATTTGATTTACAAGGGAGTGCTTATTCCTCCTGCGATTAGCCTGTCGATTACGTTGAGTTGTTGCAACATTTAAAACACCCAGCACTCGTCGCGTGTATATTTAAATAAAAAAAACTATTCCTAAAGTATTTATAAAATGTAGTAACGCTTCAGTGTTAAATTGCACGAAATTATTGAGCGTTAGAATTATGCAATAATAGTACACATGTTTTACCGACTACCATTTAACCCTAGGTCCTCAAAAGTTGCTGATTTTCTTACAGTTATACCTTTGAGTGAGAGAACCTGTCTATTATTATTATACGTGTGTCGTCATTTTTTTTTGTAATGTTTTACAACAAGTGTGTTACTTTTCGCTGCAACACTATACTGTTTGCATTGTATTTAGATTTTTAGAATGAACGCCGGTAGGCGAAGGCTAACTTTTAGCACCACTTCCTGATTTAGTTCAAACCCCGCCAAATGCTTCAGAATATATCAACCGTACATGGCTATGTTTAGTTGCCATAATGATGCCACCTTTAGACTCTGTTCTAGATATTCGCAACCGTTTAATTAAAAAAATCGTATATTTATTCCGAATGAAACTTTTGTTCCAAATGTTCTCAGAAAATGTGTACAATTTCTATAAAATATCTGGTAAAACATCAGAAACATTAATATCAACATTACATTAACTTAGAAGGTAGTCAAGTACAGGTGTAACTCTCCAGGACTCTTAGGAAACTACCCGCCTATATGAATGAAATACTGTTGGGAAAAGGTGTAAAATGAAACAAACAAACATAAACTTAGAATTTCAGTGGTCTGTAAATATAATTGTATTGTTTGTGATATGGATACGATGATACCCATACTGAATTTGAAACACTTTCCACCATGTTCAATGCGTGCACCGCGTATGTACATGTTGAAATTCGCACATTAATACTACATTTTACACAACAATTGCGAATTGCATCACTTGAAAAACCATAGATCAGTGGCTTAGTAAACGTGGCGGCTGATAAAAAAAACTGTGTCCTGCAGTTGGTGCAAAAGATGGAACATCACACAAAATATTGCGACCAATGGATAAGCCAAAAGAACTATTCTAAATGATGACCTTTCCACACATTCAGATGTTTGTATTATTCTAACGCTCGAGATATCGTGCAATTCCCACTGAAACGTACAAATGAACTTGACGTCAACAGTGACAGTAGTGATGTCCTACTTTCACACTATGTACCAACACTTACTAGTATATCTTGATAAAATCGCTTCTTTTTCATTGCTTGAAAAATTAACACTACAATTGAGTATATGAAAGAAGAAACATGTATTGTTTTTTGTTTGTTTGTTGTTTGTTTTTATTTGGTCTTTATATAAATTATGTTTATATTTATTGTCAACATCTTTAATGTGATGATGGTTTACTATAACTAGCATATGTTTGTAAGAAAACTCGATGTATTACAGTTTTAGCATATTGGTATTTTTATCATTTATGTTTTGAGAAAATCCCCAAATTTATTCAGTATTACGAAGTCCGTTTACGAAATCCGTTTAAGATAGAAAGGTCTATTTGAAGTCAATTAGTCACTCCAAATCTGTGATTCGGTTAATACTTAACGGTATTTTCGGTTTAATTACTGAGTCAAAGTGAGGAGCATATAAATGAGCAATGTATTTAAATGCTTTATAACGTAAAAATTAACCGAAACACAAATAGGGATACATATTTTGTAAGGCATGCTTAGAAATTATTTAAACATTAATTTTGATAAATATTTCAAGAAATCTGCATATGTGATATGTAACACGACCATAGTTCTTAAAAGGCTGGACAATAATTTTTTTGTTTTCCTTGTTCAATCCAAAATTATGTGATATTAAATAATGTGCACATATTTTTCCGAATAATTTAAACAGTTCACTAAAACGAAATATGTGGTATTTCAATCTATTTTGTTAGAGCCCGCTGTTTGAATTGTTTTTGATAAAATGCAGACGATTTAAATGATATTTATTTTCATTAATTCAGATAAAGCTTTAGTTTCATATGAAGAATTAATAATAATGTCTGACCTAAAGTTTGCTCCAGTTAAACTGACATTGCTTTCTTCTAGCAAAATGTTTTACTTTTGTAGTATACAAAACAGTGCATAATATTTTATGTTTTCATCTTGACCGTTCATCAAATGACTGTTAAGTTACTCGCCATTATTTAAGAACCTTTATCAATTTTGCTTTGCAAACTAGTAAAACTCTAAGTACTTAAACCAAAATTCGAAATTAAATTCACGAAATCAGGGTTTTTTTATTGTGTCGAGCTATTCTCGTCAAATATCTATCCCCATTTATATATTCTCATCATTTATAAGACATTCTTAACGACATGTAGCATTTAAATGTTTAACTATTGGTCAAATGTTTTCATTACCAATGCATTTTAAATGATAATGAAGTGATAAATGTAAAACTGGCACTTGAATCCCTTCAATAGTCATTGTGTGCAAATTGAAAAACGTTTTATGAATTATTAATATGAAAGTATCGTTCACTGTTGTAGATATTACACATATGAAAGACACAAAATGTTTGGCTTAATTGTCATTCACTCTACACACTATAGTTGTTCACAATATGAATATATAATTATGTAGTGTCATTAAAAACTGGCAGGTTTTTTTTATTTTTTAAAAAGGACCAACTTTACTTGACCCGTTATTGGGAATGCAGCTTCCCATACATAGTTTACACATTTTTTTTCAAATTTAACAGATTCAGAAATAATTTCATAGATGATTTCAATTAATTTCTTTGATAAAACTTTGAACTCAAAGATAGGCATAGTATATCTTTAAATTGACAACAACAATATGCATTATGAATAAACCAACGTAAACAGCATTACGGGAATGACCCCTTGTGCTTCTGCAGATGTAAATTTCCAAATAAAATTGCATTAACTGTTTATTAGTCTGCAGCGATAGACTAGAAAGACTTACAGTTCATTTGATGTAACCCTATTAAATTACCAATTGTATCAACATTACTAGGTAGCGCGAATTCGCTCATTAGCAATTGGCACAAATTGAACGATAAATTAAACTGACTAAATAATAAACATAAAATGTGATTACAAATTACTCAAGCAAAAATATAAAAAGTTTCTTTGCAAAGTTTCTTTTTCAAAAAAACTCACTACAGAGATTGTTACATTAGTATGTACGAGTTAGATAGGTAATGTATGATATTTATTTATATATTCACTGTGGAATATCATCATAATTTTGAAAAAGGACCTATATTTGTTGATATTGTAGAAACATCCGCAGATGTGTTCATACGGCGGTTATCATGAAACCTTCAATGTGACACAGGAGTGTCATTCCATGAAAAGCGGCGTATGGTCTCCAAGTAAAAGGAAGCTGATTGTGGTAATGAATGTCGTCACTTTAAGTTATACAGGTCTCACTGTTAATTTTGTTCCGTGCTGTGCAACTAATGCAATTTTGTTAACAAAAAATACATCAAGTCTACGTCTGTGTGACTAAATAATGTTGCCTGCACAGGAAAATAATTGCCCCTCTCCTGTGATTGGTTTACTTCTAGACTTATAAAATCTATTTACAAGAATGAACATGTCTGTACACTGTATGAGGACTCTGCAAATTATCCTGACAATAAAGCTTTTCTATCGAGCCTTCCTTAAAACGTGACAATAAACTTAAATCCCACGTACTGTTGGAACTAGGAAATTCACCCGCTTCAAAAGAACGAACAGTAATAATAGATACGAATATAAATAAAAATAAGAACAAATAAGTAAATAGAATAAATATCCCAATCTATATTAAGTATCGAAAGTTGTTTTCAAATCACTCCAGGTAATTGCATTGTTTTGTTCACATGTCTATTTTCCCACCACATCCCTCACCTCTACAACTTGATTGAGTACACCAGTATCATATCAGTTTATTGTTGAGAAGTAAATGAAGTTCATTGCGGTGGATATACTTAACAGGGGATGCTTTAATTTAAGTATTATGGAGTGAGGAGAGGCAAAATTCATTTCATGATAAATGTTTGAATTAATTCCTTTCTTTTTCGATATAATAAAAGCAATGCAATTCGTCGCCAATCCTAATTATGCCTCGTTGTTAATTATGCTTAATAGCTTTGAAGATTATAAATAATTCATTTTCGTTTGAGCTAGCGAATTTGAAAATAATATGTGTTTATTTAGGCGTGCTTATAAATCAAATATTTCTAGTTTAGGATGAAGATGCTCGAATATCGAATAAATTGATCTTGAAAGGCCGATATATTTAATTGAATATAGTTATGTATAAAGAGCAGTATACATGTAGGAAAATAGTTTATTTCTCATTTGCTTTGAATCCTGTAACTCGAACGAGCCACTAAAATCTTTAATAACCGTAACAATGCATTTGTGCCCATTCTATTCAAGCCTGATGACGACGTTTCGATATGTTAAAATACAATTCTTCAGATGAATGTATATTTGCGAAACTTTACTTATATGAAACACTCCAACAAGGGTATTTTGCATAAGGACAAGAAACACAGGAAAGCATGAAAAAACATGCAAGCTGCATAATTAAAGAATGTACAAAGGTGCTACCGTAATACAAAATGCAGTACGCGAGCTTATTTAATTTTCTAAATCTTTTCATATTGTTATAAAGTTTTACCTAAATTTCTTATTTATAAAGAAAAAATAACTAAAAGCTGTAAGTCTTTAAAACATAAATGTTACAAATAAAATTTCTCCTTAAAAATGTTATACAAACAAGCGATTTTTATGGTGGTTGATTTGGAACACTTTTGTGCGTCGTGTTGGCGCAAGCGACAGCACAATAAAGCGCCAAACGTCTCTTTGTCGCACTGTGGTCATGTCGTTAACGAAACACGCCAAACGGCGCATTGTATAGAGGCGTGTTTTCGCGATGTCACATTGTCGCTCGGTTCAAATCGAAGGATTGGCTATTTGTATATATATATTTAGCCAAGCGACAGCACGACATAGCAACAACGCGTCGCACAACAAATCGCCGTCTGGTGTGCTTCGCTAGCGACAGTACTAAAATACTACAGTGCGACAACGTGCCGTCTGGCGCGTTTCGCTAGCAACTGAAAACGCGATTACGATATAGGCTGTGTTGTTTATCGACAACACAACGCGCAAAGTGTAGCAAATCAGCCACCATAGATTTTACTATGCAAGTGGCGATGAAATGGAATGACATTTGAAATAATGAAGGAAAATTGCTTCAGACCCCTCCTAATGCGAGCGTTCTACAGAGAAGGCAGTCTGCATGTCATGGTCAAATGGAGAAAATAAGAATCCCTAAAGAAAGCCCAACACGGCAGAATTGAAAATGTTGCAGGCTTGGTTTGATTGAGCCTGTATATGGACGGTACTGTCCCCTAGCACCGGCTTAAGCAGAATTCAACATTTAACATGAACTGGTACAATTTTGAATTTTGAAACAACTGCAGATGTGTTCATATGGCGGTTATCATGGAACCTTTAATGTGACACTTAAGTGCCATTCCATGAAAAGCGGCATATGGTCCCCCAAGTAAAAATATACGCATGCCCTAAACGAGAAAATATGGGCGGAACTAAATAAAATGGAATTTTGAAAGGGGATCAGAGGTTATGAAGCCTGCATATCACAGATAAGACGTCAAAAGACAAATTTAAAGAACAGGCTACATACCCTAAGGGTGATTCAACAGTTTTCAAGCGAGGAATACTGGAACCACACATCCTAACTACCATGATGGTTGGTTTCCGTGACACATTCGGGACGGTGTGTTCCTGTAGCCTTTCGTTGTTGATTTTGTCTGATATTTGAACGAGTTTCGCTTTAAATCAAGGTTGTTTCAGAAGTTCAGCAAAGTTGTGCAGCAAGTTCAGGTCATGAAGGGAAATTAAATAAGTCAAGAGTGTAAAGTACTCCTTTATTGTTATGAAACTTGAACTTGACAAGATGTGAGTGCATTTAAAAGGATAGAGAATTTACCATAAATTGATCAGGTTACAGTTATATTTCACTTCTATAGTATCAACATTTTAATTTCATGAATCATACACGGTAATTAATTACATAAGGAAAGTCATGATTTGACGGGAAATAACTTACCTTTTGCAATAAAGGTCTAACTTCAATTAATCAAAATTAATAGGACTCATTAACTCAGCTACTACATCGTGATCGAATTGTCTGCTTTGCCATAACAAATTTTAAAAATAATACAAAAATTCTTTATCAGAAATTAAAAACAAAAAACAAATTATAAGTTGTAACGAATGGAGACAAAAAACGTGTTTGACTATAACAATATAATGCCTAAATTACATATACACTATTATCTAAAATTAGTTCAAAGTGTTTCCAGGCTAACGGATTTCACCTGATGGTTTATTATACGATCGTACATGTAGTTAAGCTTTTGTACTTGGTCTACCATTTACAATAGTTTTTTTATGTCATTTATGGTGTTCATTTGTTTTGTTAGTCAAATAATCTAAGTCTCGCATCGCTTATTTGGTGTTATATAAAGGACTGGCACACAAAAGTCTTTTATATACACGTACGTACACCAGTTTTTGTCCTTCAAATGATTGACTGTTCGCAAAGGACATGATTCAAGAAAACACTCAAAGGTGACAGATCAATTAACGCTCACTTGCAGACTACGTGCGTAAAATTTAAATGTACGTTTTCCTCATTTATAAACATTACTTTACCGATCGATTGAAACGAATTCAACAAATTTTAAAAGCAGTCCTGGACAAGCATTATAGTAAGTAAATGTTCTCTATACGTGTGACAGATTATTCTTGTGAAACAAACAGCATTATTGAAATCGCTTTCAGTGTTGACCACATACATAAGCATTTTATGTCCATTAAGTGACCTGTTAAATGATTCCTATGAATGAATGTTTCAAAGAAGAGTTTGCCTTACTTTTAGGCTATTGCTGAATATAATTATGTATCATTATTAAACAGTGACATTTGGAAATAAATATACACTTGCATTAACCGTTTTACGCATTCTGTTGTAAATTGAGAGAAATAAAGAATCCCTAAAAAAAGCCCAACAAGACAAAATTGAAAATGTTGCAGGCTCGGTTTGATTGAGCATGTTTATAGACGGTACTGTCAAATGCAAACTACCGTCCATGCCCCCTAGCACAAACTGAACCAGAATTCAACATTTATTCATGGTAATGGTGAAATTTTGAATTTAGAATCATCCGCAGATGTATTCATACGGCGGTCATCATGGAACCTTCAATGTGACACTTTCGTGCCTTTCCATGAAAAGCGGCGTATGGTCCCCAAGTAAAAGAATGCGTGTGCCCTAAACCAGAAAAAAATGGGCGGAACTGAATAAAATGGAATTTTGAAAGGGGAACAGAGGTTATGAAGCATCATATCACAGATATGACGTCAAAAGACAAATTTAAAAAGCAGGCCTGTAAACCTGTTTTTTTTTCTTGCTTTTTATGGAAACCTTCAAATTCTATAATGCTCTTGTCCGTTCTTACTTTCGTACTGTATGTAGTAATATTGATTTCCCGGGCACTCTTTTGCTATAAAATTGTACCATTAGCGTTGAATGTTCCCTTTGAGGAAATTTACAAATCCCCACTATAACAGATCGTTCAATTTGACATTTTTGCTGTGTAGTACATTTAGTTTCTCATATTCAGTCTTTTTTGAGGATTACATTATGCTTAAAACCCTGAAGTTATGGTGACATTTATACCTGTTTAATGCAGGCTGCATAATCTCTAATCCCCTTACAGGGTTCCATTTTAATTAGTTCCACCTATACTTCATTGATTGTGGCATACACATTATTTGACTCTGGGCCATTCGACGCTTTTCATGGAATAAACGTACATGTCAATTGACGGTTTTATCAGCACCGCCGTATGAACGATTCTTTGCATTATTCTGAGCGTATTGATATGTTAATGATGAATGCTGCTTAGCCCTTGCTACGGGGCGTGAACGGTAGCCTATTGTACCACGTCGTTCATCAAAAAGCCCATTGCAACCTTGTCCGTTTCTGATTTTTAAGGGACTGTTGCTTCCAACTGTTGCTTCGGTGTTGTCATCCAAGTGATTCAATTTTGCATTTTCTGTTTGGTTTGCGCAACATCAATAACACAGTGGTTTTAGTTGTTATACAAAATGTAGTATGTTTATATTGACATTCGACACTTGCTTTAAAAATGAATATTGTATGTAATATTTGCTACGCTTGTTGGGAATTTTCGCTTATTTTATATTATCATGAAGCATATAAGAACTGTCTGCTATGGAATGTTTTCTGTACCTTTTCTATAGATTTCGGTTCATGTTTTTTTTTTCAAAGAAATAATTAAATACATGATTTTTAACCCTCGGCCTGCTAGCAGCAACTAATTAAGCCCATGCAACCATTGTACACCACGATCAATTCAGCCCATGCAGCCACTGTACACTACGATCAGTTCAGTCCATGCAACCACTGTGCACCACAATCAATTCAGCCTATGCAACCACTGTACACCACGATAAGTTCAGCCAATGCAGCCACTGTACACCACAATCAATTCAGCCCATGCAGCCACTGTACACCACGATCAATTCAGCCCATGCAACCACTGTACACCACAACCAATATAGCCCACGCAACCACTGTACACCAATATTAATTCAGTCCATGCAACCACTGTACACCACAATCAATTCAGCCCATGCAGCCACTGTACACCACGATCAGTTCAGCCCATGCAACTACTGTACACCAATATTAATTCAGTCCATGCAACCACTGTACACAACAATCAACATGCGCGGATGCGCCGTCTGATTTTTTGTCTCTTTTGTTCGCAATTCAGTTAGTAGACATTTTGATATTCGTCTTAAACTAATGATTTGTTATGTCCAGATCGAAAATGGAAAAGTCCATTTAATGTGTTTAGCGGGTAATGGTTTTAAGATTCGGGTAAGGTAACCTTTACCCCATTGTCGCCTTGTTAATCGTTGTTATCAGTTTGTAATTATTTCAATGATGTAGGTTTAATACAATTTAAGTATTGATAAAGACAAGTGACATTTATTAATTCTTCAATTAAAATACCTTTAAAGCTGTTTTTATATTACTATATTGAGACTACATTTTTGATAAATACATCTAAGAGGACATTGTTTTTCAGCTGTAAGTGAGTTTTCTTTTGCAAAATAACAGCACTTTTTATGTTGATGATTACCTGATAAATGATGATACATATGTGTTAATATGGAACAATTGATTTAGATAATTGGATAATTTGGACACCTTTAAAGGAAATACACTAGGGCCTAAAAAGTTAAAATGGAATTTCTAACATAGATCAAGTGGGACATTTAAAGAGAATATTTAAGAAACTGTATTGTCAATCAAAATTATATGATATCTTTAGCTCGGTTTGAGTGCAAAGGCGTGCAACGCTTTACAATGTTTTTGATAATTAGAATACCAATTATTCTGAAAAACGGAGTGAGCGAATGATCTGTAAGTTTACACACGAGATAATTTGGTCAGGATCTACATCAAACAGAACATAAATCAGTCCCATCATGTGTAAACAACTCAGCGGCGTTCCTTGCAGACTTATTTTGATTCCGCATGATCGTGGACATAAGCAGTAAGTAACGTCACTGAGCACCGGTTTTAGCAGAATACAAGAAGCACTAATATTTGCATTCAAAATATAGAAACGATTACAAATATTTACATATCGGGTAGATTACTGAACATCTGAATTTGAAACTTCTCCCTACATCTCATGTAAAGTAGCGTGTAATCTAAAAGTAAAAGAATGTAAATTAAATGTAGGTCGTTTTTACATTCCACACTATAGTTGCAGTGGTGTGTAATTATTGCGCTTTTTCGTCTTAAGTGTTTTATTTTTATGGCACGGTATTGTGTCACCTTTGAGGTATAAAGTGTATTAAGCTGTCAACTAATAATTGAATGTCAGCTTTCTTCGTCACGAACGGAAATGTCTTATGTTTTCGGGAATTTTGTTGCCATCAGCTGCAGTTTCTAAAATAAAATCCAATAAACTGTCCTACATTGGTTTGTTTATCATTTGTGGTTAATTTTACTAAAAGTTGAGAGACATATTGCAACAATTGAATACATAATTATTATATATTAAGAATGATGATTAAGACAAAAAGTATTTAAAATTTCATACTTCTTGTTTCTATGTAGTTAATGCTCGCCTGTGCTGTACAATCATTATCTGTATCCAAATATGTTGAACAGAATTTTTTAAGCACTTGACAGTTCCGCCTATGAACAGGCGCAATCAAACCACGCCGGCAACATGTTGTTCAAACAACCAAATATCTATTTTGTATTATATTATTAAAGATATTGTTTTTCATAAAATCTGACTTTGAATAATAAAAGGCAAAACATTTACGTCTACTAGACATTTATGTCAGAAGGATATCCGCTTGTTCCTTAAAATTCTATTATTGTGCAAATGAAGCACAATCATCAAATGTCTCTGATTGCGCATGCCATACTGTCGTCAAGTAACATGTTTGAGTCTTTATAATTATATATGCACTAGTAACGCCAGAACATCAGGTGGTACAAGCATTGCTGTCGCAAATTGCATTCCTCAAAAAGAATTAAAACTTAACACAAGATTACAAGCTTTAGCTGTGCAGGTGACCTTACATCGACCACTAACAATTTGTTCTGTATACCTTCCTCCAAATATAACGGTAACAAGTGATGAACTTAAAAAGAAAGTATTGTTCGACAATTACCATCACCTTTTCTTTTGTTAGGCGACTTTAATGCTCACAATCCTATGTGGGGCAGTACATCTACAAATAATAAGGGTAACATAACTGAAAAATTGAAAGATAACTTTCAGCTTTGTTTATTAAATAATCGGTCACCTACATATTTACATCCAGCTACAGGTACGTTTTCTTGCATCGACCTCTCGATTTTCCACTCTGCTATATACTTGGACTTCGATTGGAAGATTTTAGATGACCAGTACGGCAGTGATCATTATCCATTGTTACTAACATCAAATGACTCTATACCAGATGAAGGACGTCAAATTTTTAAATTTAAGAAAGCAGATTGGGAAACATTTACTAGGCTCTGTTCTATTGATCTAACAAAAAATGTATTTGATTTCACCTCTGATGATATAGCTGAAACTTTCTCTTCAGCATTACATACGATTGCCTGCAAAGTTATTCCATTAAAAAAAATAATAAAAGTAACAAAATAAAAAAACCATGGTTTAACGATGAATGTAAAAAAGCCGTTCGTATACGTAAAGCTTCACTCAAAAAGTTTGAACATAGCCCTACAACAGAAAACCTTGAAAATTATAGAATATTTAGAGCCAAAGCTTGAAGATCAGTGCGTCAATCTAAACGCCAATCATGGCAATCTTATGTTTCAAATATAAATTCAAATACTCCTATTAGGAAAGTATGTGATGCAGTACGAAAAATAAGTGGTAAGTATAAAAAGAGTCCAACTGTTCACTTAAAAACTGGTGATGGCAAATATGCCAATTTGAAAACAAAAACGGATATTGCAGAAACAGTTCTTCTTCGATGCCGAATTGGACACACTAAAATTACCCATTCTTATCTCCTTACAAATGACAATGCCCCTTTCTGTGTAGGTTGTAATGAAAATTTTACTGTCAAGCATTTTCTTCTTGAATGTCATGATTTTTCACAGGCCCGTAATAGTTTTTATTTTGTAAATTCACTCAAAGAACTTTTTAATACAATTCCATGAAAAAACATAATTGATTATTTGAAAGAGATAAACCTGTATTCTAGGATCTAATTGGTTCATTTCTATTGTCATTTACAAAGTTTTACATAACATTTTAAGCCTTTTATAGCATTCGGCACGATATGGCCAGTTATGTGTTGACGTGCCGTAAAAATCCAAACAAATCAAGGCAAATCTGTAATGGTAGCAATGTCAAAGTTATTTTTCGGCTCGTATATAAGTATTATTTTAAACGACATTGGATTTAACAACTATTCTGGATATTTATGGATTTTAAATGCATGTATGATTTTATAGTCCTATAACTGACGAAGAAATTTTGTTAAGCATATGTGCACAAGACGAAAACAAAAGCGCGGGTCAAGATGAAATCCCACCAGCCTTTTTCAAATATTCGAGTGACTTTATTCTCCCGATACTTGTTCACTTGTTTAATAGAATTTTTACTTCAGGACATTTTCCAAAGTCTTGTAGTTCAGCAATAATCGTTCAAGTACATAAAAAGGGTGACATAAATTGTCCTTCTAATTACCGTGGTATTATTTCATTTCTCGACATTTTTGGTAAAATATTTTCTAGCATCATTAATAGGAGATTAACTTTTTATGCAAACGCTTTCGCAAAAATAGATGAGTGTCAGTCTGGTTTTGTGCCAGTTACAATACCATTGACAATGCATTTGTTCTGCAAACAATTATTTTAAAAGTTTTATCGCGAAAACGTGGTAAGCTTTATGTAGGTTTAATTGACTTTACGACCGCATTTGACTCCGTAAATCGTAATAAATTATGGCAAGTTCTTAACGAATCAAATATTCAAGGGCATCATTTTAATGTATTGAGGTCAATGTATGAGAACATTGACAGCGTCAAAGTTTGCGTTAGATGAAATGTTGGAAATTCGGATTATCTTGATTGTAATATTGGTCGTCTAAAACACGGATGTTTGGCTTTCCCTCAGCTATATTCCTTCTTTATTAATGAGTTAGTCCAAGATTTCAAAAATAGTGGAGCTAGGGTTATACAACTCTCTCCCAACGATATTGATATCTTCTCACTGATGTTTGCCGATGATGTAGCCCTTCTCTCCGATACAGTTAACGGTCTCCAATTACATTAAAATACATTACACCAGTTTTGTCAAAAAACAGGTTTAAGGGTGAACACCCAAAACAATATGGCCATGGTCTTTAAAGGAGGGGGCATATTAGCAGCCCCAAATCATTGGCACTTTGTTTGTAGTAAGCTCGAAGATGTACAATTGTTTACTTATGTTGGAGTTTCTTTTTTTCAGCTCTTTCTTTAAATAATATGGCCAATGAAAATGTTTTCAAAGGTAAACGCGTTTTAATGGTATTTTATCTTGAAGTTCTATGTATAAGTGTGGCCATTTACCAAATCCGTGTTTTTCAAATTATTTGATAGCAAGGTGTTACCGGTCCTGCGATATGGTAGCGAAATTTGGGGTTTCAAAGAGTATAAATGTATTGAACAGGTACATTCTTTTACATGTAAAAAAATACTTATGTGTGAATGAAAAAAACGTCTTATGCCTTTTCACTAGGGGAATGTGGGCGTTATCCTCTCTATTTATGTTCTTATGTACGTTGTTTGAAGTATTGGTTAAAAGTAATAAGTATGCTCTATACAAGGTATGTAAAAAATGCTTTAATTTTCTATTATCTTCATTTTAATTGGGCCAAAGAGATAAAACATTTGTTGGATATTCATGGTTTTAGCTATGTGTGGCACAATTATCAAAATCTAAACCACAATAAATTTATCAAAGAGTTTATTGAAAGGGTTAAGTCTCAATATTTGCAAAATTGGTACAGCGTTGTCGAATCATCATCAAAATTATCAGTATATAATATTATAAAATAAAGTTATGAACATGACTATTACTTAGATATTTTATTTGCACGTAAATTTAGACATTGTTATGCTCAACTTCGATCTGGCTCTCTCCCTCTCGTATTAGAGACACCAATGTATTCTGAGAGAACAAAGACTGTGTAAATTATGCAATAGATCTGAAATTGATGACGAGTTACACTTTATGTTTAAATGTCCGGTAATGCAAGATTTACGAAATTTATACATTCCAAAAAAGTATTTTCTTGTTCCATCTTTAATAAAATTACGTATATTGTTAAGTAGTACATTATAAAAATGATATTTTAATAAGAAACACAGCTTCGTACATTTTTACTCACTAGAAAGAAAAAATCTTAATGGAATTCTAATAACACTTGGTCGACTACTAGCTAAAATATTGACAGCATTTTACGTATATATTTTTGCGTAACATCTTACACAACTAAATTATTTTTACATCATTCATGATTATTATCCTTAATATAATTATGCATATTGTTAATCAGTAGAATTATAACAATACATATACAGTTGTACTTCGTACACTTAAGACAAAAAATTATATAGAATAGATGGAATTTAAATAACAACATATTGTTGACATCTTACCGATATGTCTTTTGTTTAACAATTTACATGTAGAGTTAAAACATGTTGTTTTTACTTATTTAAAATTTAATGTAACTGTTGTGTACACGCCAAATGTTTTTGTATTGTACATTTATTTGTCAAGGGCCAGTAAAAAATGAGTTGAGTTGAGTCAAAACATTTTATTTGACTTGAATCATATTGATAGTTTAATAATTCTGAATTTTTAAAGAGTATGAAGTGCAACCTAACCGAAACTACTCTCTACAAGTCACTGACAATGGTAAGAATCATATCGTATTTTATGTATGTCCGTTAATGTTTGAATTTCCAAGAAACTAAAAAGTTTTATTGAATTTGTTTCCAATTTAGAATGCGTTAATCGAATTTTAAAATAGCACGGGGGGAAACAAAATGAAAAAACATGTGTATCTTTAATGTTCTATAAAATGTTCTATAAAATCCTCCTATAAAACGATGATAACATGTGAAAGTACATTACCGATCAATAAGTTTAAACTTTAATTGAAAACAATTAATCAGACGAATTTCAGGGAAAGTTTCATTTGAAAATCAAATATGTATAATTATATTGGATTTATTTTATTTAAATTGTTAGTGAAAAATATAAATGGATTTATTCCAAGCAACGATAAGCACTTAAAAAAAGGTTTCATTTATTCATTGAAATGAATTGCTATATTTACCTATTGAATAGCAATAGCTGTATAAATTGTCTTTGCCCGTTATTCCGTCACATATATCATATCTCGTAGGGACCGTTTTGTGTTTTATTTTCTTCACAGAGATTTTACAATTTCATACCCGTGATATTCGTTCTTGGTTGATAAATCATGTATGCAAAAATGAATAAATATGCCCTGGTAGGATATAAAATACTCGACTGTTAAATCAGACATCAGCCCACATAAGTTCAAAAATGTAGAGAAGAAAAGTAAACTATTTTTTAATAATTCGGACTACAATCATTATTTAATAAGAAGATTTACCATAAATACTTGATGATGTTTTGATCTTTGTTGAAAGAAAGAGGAACAGTTGTTAGTTAAAATGACTATGACTTTATGTACAAATATAAACCTAAATCCATTTAACATTGTCTTTGAATGCAGTTCAGTTTTAATAAATATTCTCACAAGTGATCGTCATGAAAAATCCTAGAGTTTATTTTAAGTTTCAAGTCATGTATTAACGTCATATTAATAATACAGGTCACGTGCTTCTTGAAGACTGTAACATTCAGCGAGTACTTAAATTCAATGTAATTGTGATATACACTCATTTATTAATCCCATTACAAACATCACAGCACGATATGTGTACATGTGTATTACTTGGAAGACTCTTCAACATGTCTTTTAATCTTATTGAAATGTTTATATTAATGCATCACGCCTCCAGATTCACGCTAATTTTCATGCAAATTTTGAAAATGTATTTGAATGTGTAATATTGTGAAGTAACCAAAAGGAAGCAATTTACACATTATCAAACGACGTAAATTACCAAAAGGTGGTCAAAACATACATTAATAGCCTTTACTGCGTTAGTAACGTAGTAGAACTATAGTTGTAAATACTGAAAAATTAGTCATGAATTGCACATTATATGTAAAATATTGCTTGAATCTGAAAACATTTTTTATTTCTTACATCTTAGTTCATTTTTCTCAAGTTTGATTATAATGAAATATTTTGACTCATCTGGAGGCATGTAGCTTTAAAATCTTCCAGACAAAGTCATTAACAAGATATGTATATGCATCATTTAGTTCTTGTCTTGAAAGTTCTTGACTCGAAATAATTGATGTATTTATACGGCTTTCAAAAGTGCAATTATTATATAAAGACCTTTTCTGAATCAGTCAGGTCAATGTCATTATGTCCTGAATAACAAAAGGCAAAAGGCTTTATTAAAATCTGTTGTCACTACACAATACAATCTAATAGTACTACACAATTCTATCTTAGTGTATAAAACTATCAAAGATAAAACTCATCATTAATGTTAATTGATTGTTTTGTTTTACTATTTTACGCCAACTTTACCATATCTGTTGTGTCATATCTCGGCAGTCAATGAACATAACAAGTTTTCCAAGATAACTAACAAGAAATTACAAATTTCTTAGAAAGTGTCCGGCTACCTATCTCACAAAAGTTCTGAATCAGCCCTAAAAAACAAAAACAAAATTTCAGTTTTTGTTTTTAGAAAAGATGAGGTAAATGAATGCATTGTACAAATATAAAATAA
Source organism: Ruditapes philippinarum (assembly GCF_026571515.1). NCBI lineage: Eukaryota > Metazoa > Mollusca > Bivalvia > Venerida > Veneridae > Ruditapes > Ruditapes philippinarum. The sequence continues at coordinate 38,848 of NW_026862300.1, read as the reverse complement.
TTAACTCCTTTTCTTTTGTGGCAGTTAGGCAGTTAAGGACCATTTTTTCATATGAATATCAGTAAATACTCGGTAAATTAACCGCCAAAAATGGGACAGACGAAGCGGATATTATATGCCCAATAGGACGTTTAACAATCTATAGGAAGCGTACATGTATAATTTCCAATTTGGCCGTTTTAGACGTTCCTTAGGGATTACGGTTTTATCTATGTTAATATGATATAAAAATTATACAGTGTCCCGTGTAAGATTTGATATATCTAAATTTGTATATATATATATATACACACAAATTTATATAGATATATCAAAATATTATCATATTGTATATATTATATATAATCAATGCAAATACATGGCTAAATTCACTGACTTTATTAAGTGGCAAATTCTACAATACAATTGTAACTTTGTCATACTATGATATATTATACTTGATATAATTGATTTGTCGAGCGATAAGGAATTTAATGAGAAATTATACGGAACATCTATTTAATGAAATGAAAGTAAATAGGAAACGGCGACTGTATTCTTAGCCTTTCTATGTTTCCCTTTATTCGGATAATTCAGATTATATTGAACTCCCGTGTGTATATCTAATTTCGTAAATTATTGTGTTCAGTAGACACAGATATTTCCACATTGAATAGAAAATTCCAAATGAACAATGTGCAACACACCGGGTTTCAAATGTTTCTCTATTAAAACATAATTCGTATTAAAACCCGACACATTTGTTTCACATATCTCTTTATTACCTTATCTTTTTTGTATTATTGGTGTGTAAGATATGTACGTTGATGATGAATATTCATACACTATTTACAAGTTTTGTCTAGAAAAGATATAGTTGGGATGCGCTACGTGGACCAGGAACTACCTTGTCAATTTCTTCTTTCTCGTACTTTGTTCTAGTTATTATAGCATTACTGTAACGTTGATTTTAATTGGAAAATTAAAACGCTGTTATAAGCTATAAATGGCTGCTGTCACTTTATAATTATATATTTTTTTAAATTTTATTGTTCAATTTGATTTGCTGTATCATAAATTATTTATAAGACACAAGCGAACACTGAATTGATATATTGGTTTTGACTTATATATGTAAAGATATGTATTTTTGTTTCCTAATTTAAGAATTAGTAGAAAGGATATACAACAGCTTAAAAGAGAGTTATTTAATTTCTAGAGTCGGCAGCTGTCAGTCTTGCAATAGTCACGGAGAGAATAAATAAATGCTTAACATATCGGCTGGCATATAATAAACATTTTAGCATAGACACTTATTGATAAAACCTACGAGATATATAGTTCTGTTTTTAATTCTTAAGAAATGTAAAATATGTGTTGAATAATGCAATAATTATAGATGTAAACCATGATAACAAGTGTTTAACAGAGAGCGCTGAATATGCAGTAATTTATCATAAACCACTTAACTATAATAAAAATATAAAAGTTTTTTTCAGAAATATCAATTTCTGAGGCAAAGGAGACCTCTACGAACATGAAAAGGCTTTTCAGATTCGATTTTAGTCTGGTATTTAAATCATAATACATTAAATTTTATAAAACAATATCACAGGAAAATCTCTATTGTATGGCTGTTTGCCCGTGTGTATATTTTAATAATTTTGCATTTTCCGATTATTTTTAAATAAATAAAATGATATGAATATAAAGAATTGAGCATACCAACTCAAATCAATAAAGACAGATTGCGTATCCATACACATTGCGTTCCGTATAAGATTTAATCAAAATAAAAAGAAAAGAAAAGAGAGTCATTTTTGCAGGTTATCTGGTACCAGTATATGGGGAAGATATTTTACCATATACCGTAGCACACTATCAATAACAGTTTCTAAGAATATCACGTGCGGTGTAGATATTTACGCTCCTACGCAACGGTAATTTTATAGATTACAAGTTACATTACCGTCAAAATATTATTTATTTACAGTACTATTTATCGCATGCTTTTGTAATATATTTTTCACGTGTAAGAATTGCTTTACTATTATACGCATTCGATAATTACATGTATATAAGAAAACATACATTACATTGGCATCGTAATATCATTTGGACAAGGTGTTTATTTTTCATTTTGTGTGCTTTGAAACACTTTGTTTGTTTCATTTTTACGCCTTTTCCCAACAGTATTCCGTCATATAGGCGGGTAGTTTCCTAACCCTCGTTCCTGGAGAGTTACACCAGTACTAGACTACCTTCCTCCGCGCTAAACTACCTTAGCGTCTCCCGGGGATCGAACCCACGCCAGAGAGGTAACTAGATTAGAAGTCATCGACTGTAACCCCTCGACCTCGCAGGCGGTTTTGAAACACTTTGAAAACGATAGGACTGTAGTTAAAGATATGATCTATTACAATGTTCTTTAAGAATTGATTTTATGTAAACAATTGACAGTAACCACATTTGTAAGACACATTGTATATCAACACTTAAGGTATTTGTGCCATAAGAATGTCTTTCTTTCAGAATAAGCTTCGTTGTTAATAATTGCATAAATCCTTGCTATTTTCACTAACAATCGGTCGAATGGTCAAGTGAAAATTCCTATTAGGTTAGATGATATTGGATATTTGGATAATTGTAATCTTTTACTAGGCAACAACAAGACTAGTTAACATGTTTGTTTTATTTGGTTTTACGTCACACCGACACAGTATAGATCATATGGTGACGTTCCAGCTTTACTGGTGGAGGAAGACCTCAGGTGCCATTCCGTGCATTATTTCAGGCACGAACAGGTACCTGAGTAGAACCAACGACGTTCCGTAAGCTAGCTGGATAGCTTCATGACATGAACAATTTCAAAGTCCCTGTCGCGATTCGAACCCTAAGTGGTGAGGGGCAAGTGGTTTGTCTAATTAATAAATAAAATACTGTTGATACAAACATTAAGATAAATAAAATATTAATAGAATCAAAACTGGTTTCTCTCTATGCATTAAACCAGCATTGCGGTTAATTGTACTATTTATTTAACTACATTTTGACGATGAAAAGTTAACATACAATCTGATACTTTGAACAAGTCAAAACAATCCCCGAAAAGTTTTTAAAACATGCTTCACTAGAGCTGTCACTGAAGCAGCGCACGTCACTCTTCTCATTTTGTGTTAAATTAATATGATAAAAAGCAGAAAAGTGTGGATGTTAAACTGTTTGGCATTTTCCCTCGTGTTATTCAACAATTATTTCAAGACACAGTTTAAAGTGATTATATAGATATATTTCTTTTGGAGAACATTTTGAAACATACAAATAATTAAAAAGTCAGATAATTTACCAACATGTCCTTCAGGGTTATCTGCCCTTTCTATATGCATTCATTTTATAGTGTACGAGTATTCGTAGCTCAAAGTGAATGTCTTTGATGTTTTTTTTTCCAAAAAATAAACCTTAACAAAACGTTTAACAAAAATGTCAAAAAGGGGCATAGCTATGCATAATATAACTGATCATATGATGATAATGAACCAGTGCGCAACTTTTTAAATGATTAGCTTTAGTTATTTACAGACAAATGACGTTAAAGTCAGTATGACTGATAGAACGCATCGATTTGCATTATAGTTTCAATGTTGTACCACACAGGATTGCCAGGAACAGAAATATAATATGCCTTGGCATTTAATACTCAAAACCAACGATAAAGTCAAACCTTTAAAAAACAAATTTAAAGAAAGTTATGGGCTACTCACAAAACACAATACATGGCAATGTTTGTTATTGAATGGTAGACAGCATGGTATTAATAAAGATTAAATTTTTTTCTCAATTAGAAATAAACCACTAAAAATTGTAATCTTTTAGCTCGTGAAAACATATATAATGTATAATATACAGTTAAAACATCCGATGTTGTCGTTTGTATCAGATTATTACATTAACTTGTCGCCAATAGACGGTATAAGAGGACATAAATGACGCCAAGAAGATATAAAGCCAGATATTAGCCATTTCATTGTAGTTTTACGGTTTGGAAAATAACTTCATATCAGTGAGTATATAAAACATATTAAGGCAAGGTTTTAGTAGTTTATTTACAAGTATACCACGAAGAATACAGCATCAGAGAGAATATGTAATCAATATGTATTATATAGGCATGTGATTCAAAAAAAGAAATTGGCGAAACAAATAATTATATACGAAACTAGTACATTCAGACTGCATTAAGGATAAAAAAATTATAAATGGCTGAGCGATTTATATAAAAATTATGATTGCTGTCATAATTTTAATGTCAATGTTTTCAAAGTAGAAATGTGATGGAGTTGCCGTTCATATTGTAAAAAACGTGAAGTATTCGGGCTAATGTGTTCATTAAAGGGTGAATAACGTATTGAAACAATACTTGTTAACATGTCTATTTTATTGCTTTTATTTTCTGTATTATATAAAAACTACATTTTCTGTATTAATAAAGATAAAAGGCTTTCAACTTCCACGGTAAATAATAATAAAAAAAACGGTGCATTATCTTTATAATCGGATGCTCCTTGAATATGCGTAAATGCAAGCCACTTTTACGTCCCATAACACCGGCTGGATTCGATTTGTAATCTGAAAATAGTAAACAAAATAAATAAAAACGTAACACAAATTGTGTTTGTGCAAAACAGTTAACCTCCGTTATTGACGTTCTGACAGTATGAACCCTGCGAACTGAGGTCTCACATGATTTACTAGCACAGAGTAACAATTATAACTGTTTGGTCTTAAGATGTTGTGCGACCGCATGAGTGGGCGATATGTTAAATGTTAGAGATAATTTGATTTAATTTAATTAAAAAGCAACATTAACTTTCTATTTTATAACCAAGTAGTACAGTTGGAAAACATAAAGATGCATCTACATAAAACGTATTGACCAGAATTATATGAATTGGTAAATAATGTCATTGTGACCTGGTAAAGACAGTCGAGTAGAGATTTAAAAAGCACGACAACTACAATACATACAAAATAAAATAAGGACAAGAAGAAGAAAAAACAAAGAATCGAGGACTTTTAAAATTGAAACTCTGGTTAAGACAGTCGGCTAGAAAAAGTCAAGATGAAAAGAAAAAGGCAAGATGAAAATAAGATTAAAAAGATAATACCAACAAGAACAAACAAAAAAAAACCCGCAAACTGTTTTCAACAATTCCTTTAGACAATCATTAACAATAAAATGACACTGCTTAACGCTGTACAATTGTTTTGTCTTGCAAACCCCAAAAGTTAGTAATATATATTACCAGTTTCACGAAGTAGCATAAAAAGTATATCCGTCCTTGTTTTGAATGCAAAATATATTAACTCTTAAAAAAAACTATTTCAACATTTCTTTCTGCTTATAAACCACTTCTACGTCAACAAAAACAGCTGCACATTCAAGAAGGGAATGTGATTCTTAGTTATAATTAACCAGTGTCTGCAAACATTAAGTTTAATTAGTTGAAATAAGTGTTGAAAAGGTGTATTGAGTATTTGATTGCACTCTAAAACAGACTTTAACTAATGTTTCAAGCACGAGAACCAAACAAACAACGGGATAAAACACAATAAATGTTCCATTTTAAGCTTTTATTATACATTTTATTGTTTAGATAGTTTCTAAAGGCTTCACAGAAGTATCATTTAGAAATTTAAAGTGTTTGTATTTATATATTTCCGTTGTAAATTTGTTTCTTCATGAGATATATGGATAAAGTATTCACCATACTTTTATTTATCTTTCAAAGATCATAGTGATCGAAAGATCATACATTCTGTTGTCTATATAATTGTATTCAATTACGTTTTCTTCAATATTAAATTTGAAACCCTTGAGACAACTATAAGCATACTACATGTACTATTGCTTGTATTATTTATTCTACAATTAATCAGACAAGAAACCATTCAGTGACATTTACTGCCAGGGATGTTAAACATCAAGTAAATAACTCTTCATATGTCTTCCTTATACTCTGTACATAATTACCTTACGATCACGTATACAGGTTATGATACCCCCTGCACTTACAAAGGAACGGATGCAGTACTGTACTACTAACTTTTTTTGAAGTCATAAGTTTATGAATCAAGTTCGTAATTATTGTTCACCAAAACATATTAGGTAGAAACTGGATCCAGTTTTTAAAACAAAATGTAACGAAATTAGTGTACATTATTTTAACATCTGATTATAAACATCAATTTATTGTGTGTCGTTTTAAGAAAAAGAGGACACGGTTATACTTACCCTTTCTCCACATAGAAATTTATTACAATTGACTATATTGTTAGAAAAGAGAGAAGTAGTATTACTTAACAACATCCAAAACAGCTTATTTAAAGATATGTGTCCGGATCTCACAATTATAATGTTTTAACTCTCTTAATTTGATTTATGAACACAGAAAAGATTCATTAAAGAAAATTGGCATCAACCAAGTTTTATGCATTGGTCTGAATGTATTTAGTATTACTTCCCGCACTTAGAATAATGACATATTTTGACTGTGTGTTTATGATAACTCAAACAACGTTTCTATGTCTTAACAACAGGCTTAGACTATTATAAAAAAATTGAGATATTAAACATATAAATAGAAGGGTTAATATCACATATTATGAAATATGGCTTTGTCAAAATTTGATGTCCATGTAGATAAAGTTTCTTCATTAAAGGTTTAAAATATCACTCATTGGAGGTTTAAAATATCACTCATTGATTACAATAATATTCAAATTGAATAGTTTTTATAGAGATACTTAAGCCAAAACATATACATTTTCATTTTCTCATAATCCTTCATGACCTGGGATCCAGCATAATTTGACGGACTATACAGGAGTTTCTAAATCCAAATTCTATCGGATTTTCGATTTCTAATTGATAGCAACAGCTCGATTATTTCCTTTTACAAAGTACAACTTAAAAGTAAAAAAAACAAATTTAAAAGCAGAAATAATTATTGCAGAATGACATCGGTATTTTTGTTGTATTATAGATATGATCATGTCAAAACTAGAAACCCCACATTCGCATTATTCTGCTTACTAGAATTCATATGTCAAAAGGGGCATTTTCCATTTGTTTGATAACAGCAACACTTAGACTCACGTTAACTTTCACTGATTAAATAATAATTCACACAATTTACTACTGCGACTTTGTGTCTGCATTTGTGAGATGAATTATAAATTCCCTGATCTTTGTTGTTCAATCGGCTACTTTTGTTAATAGAGTTCCGTAGTACATTAACACGGTATCATCAGTTTTACATTGCTTTATTTTGCTTCAAAATTACCCTAATTGCTAATTGAAAGTAAATAATCAAAATTTATACGTATTTATATATATGTCACTGTATGTCAAAATGTGTGTTAATTAGAAATTTGAAGAAACATTACACTAAAATAGTTATTAAAGGGAGACACATGCAAAATTTGCATGTCATCGTTTTGAATTTTTCATTCATTCATTAATCTGTAAATGGTCTTAAAATGAATACGCTAGGCAGTCTTAGGAACAAAAGTTTTCTCCTTATAAAGAATAAAATGGTGGTTTCCTAACTTGACCCACGTGGGTCAGGTTAGAGCATAAAAATTTCACATAAGTTGTCACAGTGACCTCTGGAAACGTTAAAGAACATGTCAAATGAATGATTTAGATTTGTTTCAATCATACAATATCCACAATATCTGTTATTGTAACTTCCAGGGTTTGTTCAAGTCAAATGACTAGTTTTATTAAAATACTTGGTGATCTTCTCAACAGTGAAATTTCGTTCAACATATTATATATATTTACACTTCAAACCCAAAATAAATAGATTTTTTTACAGAAATTCATGCTGGGACTTTTACAAATTCATTTTAGCGTGATTTGAGTACATAAGATCATTTTTATATTTTTGTCATTAATTTGCCTGAGTATCCCTTTAATATGTTGTTGTTGTTTTATGTTTTTGGTACAATTTCAGAGATATGCCATTTTTTCAGGTGTGTTATTTTATAACTAGACTTGTGTCAATGGTCATTTGGCCGTATTTGTTTGTAGATTCTTCAATGATCATTTATGTGTTTTTGTTATTTCGTTTAATTTCACCATAATCAGTGTAAGAGTTTCACTTAGCGGAGATTAATTTTATTTGCACTGTTATGTCATAAATTAACACATAGGGACTATAAATGAGGTTTGGCGCGTCTAAAACCGGTTGCAACACGCAGTGGTGTAATTACCACTGACTGTTCTAAGGTGGTACTCCTCTGTGTTTCTTAACGTTTTTCACGATAACCTCACTTGTTTGAAGTCAGTAAATGCGTTCTACTAATTCCATGTTAACGGTTACTCTCAGTTTATCAGAATTATTGTTCATCCCCGCAATCCTTACATTTAACGAAATAAATGTCTGTTGTAAGAATAATACATGTAATACAATGAGCAATAGGAAAATATTTTTTCATAATGATGAAATTATAGATTATTAAGAGTTTCCTCATTTCTGAAAAAAAAACCTTCTAAAAGCAAAGTTTTAGTTAAGCAATATATTCATAACTCATAAACCACACTATAAAATTTATTTCAATTTCGCGTACAGGAGACCTTTAAAGCATATAACTGTCATATGTGTCAATTTTACAGTTCCTTATAGTGCCCATTAGCAGTGGTTTACCTTAATGTATAATGCTGTAGAAAACGAACCGTAAATCTGTATTCCCTTTAGTATTTTTTAAGTGACCTTGGATTTATTTTAAGTGACTTTGGATTTAACAGCTATTTTGGATTTTTTTTTTGTATTTCTAATGCATGTATGAAGAACATTTACGTTGTTGAACTAAAATAACGAAAGTTCTAGTAATTCCTGATGTATAAGGTATTTCCCCTTTGTCAACTCTTTATATTTAGATATCTCAGCTATATATCAATACCTGAATAAGCTGGAAAAACGAAATTATCACAATAGTTTTGGTTTTTAAAACTATATTATTATTTGGACCTGTAGAAACCATAGACTGTCAAAACATTTTATTTGACTTGAATCATATTGATAGTTAAATTATCTTGATTTATTTTAAAGAGTACGAAGTCCAACCTAACCGAAATTACTCTCCACAAGTCATTGACAATGGCAAGAATCATGTCGTACTTTAGGTATGTCTTTTAATGTTTGAATTTCCAAGAAACTGAACAGATTTATTAAATTTGTTTCCAATTTAGGATGCGTTAATCGAATTTCAAAATAGCACGGGGAAAAACAAAACGAAAAAGCGTGTGTAGTTGTGATCTTTAATATTATATAAAATCTTCCTATAAAACGATGATAACATGTGAGTGAAAGTACATTACCGATCAATAAGTTTGAACTCTATCTGAAAACAATTAATCAGACAAATTTCAGGAAAAGTTTAATTTGAAAATCAAATATATATAATTATAATGAATCAATTTTATTTAAATTTATAGCGAAAAAGATATCTGGATTTATTCCAAACAACGATAAGCACTTTGTTTCTTTTCTAATCAAACATTTAATATCGTTCATTTATTCATTGAAATGAATTACTATATTTACCTTTTGAATAGCAATAGCTGTATCAATTGTATTTGCCCGTAATTCCGTCACATATATCATATCTCGTTGAGGACCGTTTTGTGTTATATTTTCTTAACACCGATTTTACAAATTTTATACTCATGATATTCGTTCTTGGTTGATATATCATGTATGCGAAAATGATTAAATATGCCTTGGTAGGATATAAAATACTCTACTGTTAAATCGGACATCAGATACATAAGTTCAAAAATGTCGAGAAGAAAAGTAAACTATTTCAGGCAATAATTCTTTCCTACAATAATTATTTTATAACAAGATTTACCACATATAGTTGATGTTGTTTTGATTTTTGTTGAAAGAAAGAGGAACAGTTGTTAGTTAAAATGACTATGACTTTATGTACAAATATAAACCTTAATACACTTAGCATTTTCTTTAAATGCAATTCAGTTTTAATAAATATTGTCACAAGTGATCGTCATGAAAAATCGTAGAGTTAATTTTAAGTTTCCAGTAATGTTTGTAATGTCAAATAAATACTACTGTAACAGGTCATTTGCTTCTTTAAATTCAATGCAATTGTGACACAGACTAATCTATTCATCCTATTACAAACATCACAGCATGATATGTGTACATGTGTATTACTTGGAAGACTCCTAAACATGACTTTTGAGCTTGATCTTAATTTATTGAAATGTTGAAATAAATGAATAAATAAATAAATAAATGTTTAAATACTATATTATGTAAACCATGACATGTTCCCAAAACCAAGGATAACACAAAAAAGAGCAAGCTCGTATTTCCATTGTGGTCCTTTAAAATTATCACAATTTAAAATGTAAGGTAATGTGAATAATGTGTCAGTTTCACATTAAGAAATAATCATGTGCATATTAAGAAAAGATTACATTAAAAAAATATCACAGTTGTTATGAGTATGTAAGGAAAATAATAGGAAAATAAAGATTAGAACATGCCAACTCAAATCAATATAGACTGATTGCTTATCCATACACATTGCGTTCCGTATAAAATTTAGTCAAAATAAAAAAAAGTCATTTGTGCAGGTTCTCTTGTACCAGTATATGGGGAAGATCATTAACCATATACCGTAACCCTTGCTATTTTCACTAACAATCGGTCGAATGGTCAAGTGAAAATTCCTATTAGTTTAGATGATATTTGATATTCTGATAATTGTAATCTTTTACTAGGCAGCCACAAGTCTAATTAACATGTTTGTTTGTTTTATTTGGTTTTACGTCATACCGACACAGTATAGAACAGATGGTGACGTTCCAGCTTGACTGGTGGAGGAATACCTCAGGTGCCCTTCCGTGCATTATTTAAGGCACGAACGGGTACCTGAGTTGAACCACCGACGTTCCGTAAGCTAGCTGGATAGCTTCCTCACATGAACAATTTCAATGTCACAGTCGGGATTCGAACCCACAGTGGTGAGGGGAAAGTGGTTTGTCTATTTTATAAATAAAATACTGTTGATGAGCCAATATCAGATTTCGCCTGTAATCTTGTCCTTTTCAATTTTTCACAAAATGCATGATCATTTTATAAAAAATAAATTTGCATGCTTGTAAGTACATAAAATATTGTTAACTAAGACATTTACAGGATAAGACATTCAACATATTTTTTTCTGGTAGTGTCATAAACCTAAATTAAAACTGATTATCCCTCGTCCTTAAGTCAAAATCCCAATTTCAGCTGTTTATCCTGTAAATTTGTATTACTAAAATACATATTTTTGTTAACTAACGCAAAATATAACCTTTTATATAATGTATTTATACAGTAAAAGCCTCAGTTAAGTATTTCAATTTGCAAAATGCAAGTTATAATTTTGTCCCCAACTTTTTTGACAAAAATGTCCTTCAAGTAACAGTAATATAAGTAGATTATTTTAGTTTAAGTAAATTGTTCCAGTGTGCAAAAGAAGATGATAGGTATAATACATGGCTACAGCAACAAAACATATGGACATTTTAATTAGGATTTAGAAAATTGAAAGACATTGATTAAATGTTGGAACCATGACTTCGAACAGTGTCCTTTAAGTAACGAGAATCTTATTATTTAACTTATGAGAAAGATTCCCTTTTGTATTGCTGCTATTAGCAAATATGTTTCAGTCATGAATTAAATGATCAAAATTGTCTCCCTTATCTTATCTGTGTAAACAGGCTGTAAAATAACCTGAATAAGTCCTTGCAGTAACTGTCCTTACAATAATGTTACTGCAAGTACAAAATCTGTTACTGAAAAGTACAAAATACAACACAATTCTTCTTTAACATATAATTATGGATAAAGATACGATATACATTTTCTTGTTGGCATAATCTATTTATTATTAATATATTTATTCTATAATTAGACATTTATGCCATTTAAAACTTCTGCTTTATGTTATTTTGTTATTCGAAGGACAACCTGTGTTATTGAAAGGACTTTTTTAATTCAAACTCAATGTACTTGTACTAACATATCTACATTCAAACTTGGAGAAAGTTTCTTTTTTTTTTCAGTATATATATTCAATTGGGTTATTTTTTGCTTTTACAGTACATGCTTTTGTAAAATTGAGGAAAATCTGAATAATCTTGCACCCTTTAGAATCCTCAACATTAAGTTACTGTAAGGACAATATACATCTTGTTGTAATTGAAATGCATGTCATTTCACAAAATAACTGTTACAGTAGCGATTTTAGAAATAAAAGTAATAAGGCAGTACCAGTATATTGAAGGAAAGTTCTTGGTACTTATCTCTACAGACTTATTTTTTAATAGAAATCAAACCTAACTTTCACAAGCAAGCCTTTAAGGCATTTTTACAAAAGAAAATTGTTGTCTTCAAAACTACTAAAATTAGTCATTAAAAAGTAGTCCCGTGAAACTTAGAACATGACTGTTTGTTTACTTTCCGAGTCCTATTTTGGCCTCATGTAAAATTCCTGGCATTATCGTACTTTGTGAACACAGTTAGTTTCTATTTTGTTTTGTTTGCTTAAAATGCTGCACCAAAAATTCTGAAGGTCAGTTGGCAAATTTCAAGCTTGAATGGTGAAAAAGACACCAGGTTATTTCAGGCACAGAAGCGCCACACTGACAATTTGTAAGCTAAATGATGGCTTTGTCACAAGAAAGAATCTCTGGAAATGTATTTACATTCATTCAGGAGGATTAAAATTATGCATTCTAAAAGGTCAAGAACTTTGCATTTAATTTTAATTATTTAACTTAGAAAACTCCCTGATTAAAATATAGCATGTAATATCAATCTTCAAAACTTCTGAATGGTATTCTCTATGAACTTGTTTTATAAATTGACTGGGACGAGTTTAGACTGAATTATGCCGAACTCACAACATTGCTTGGTTAACCTTAAAGAACTTGTAACTTTTCCCCATTTTAAATTTTTTGTCATTGCAGTAACAAATATGTCCCGTCCTGTAACTTTAAAAGAGAGCTTCCCTTACTTTTGCTATTCAAATTCAAGATCTATTTAAGAATAATTCAAAGCTTATTTTCATTTCTGTGTGTTGTTAACATTTAATTGTTAGTTCAATGATACAAAATAAACGTAAATTTACAGTTATAAGTCCTTTCAGTAACATTCATTAGTCCTTGCAGTAACAAGCATGTCCTTGGTGTAACACAGATTGATTTCTAGTTCTGCAATATAGCAACATAGTAAAAGTTTATTTTTGCATTCAGATTGATAAAACTTACTCTGTTCATAAAAATAGAACAAGAAAAAATGATTATTCTTATGTGCGTGCGAAACATACTGACATTGTTTTACTCAATTTCCTGTTTTGTTTACAGTTGAAGACAAAAAAAGTCTTTTGTAGAGAAAAAATACATCTATAAAAAAATCCCATTTCGGACTTAAACTGAAATTTATATAAAAGTTGTGTTGTTTGTTTTGCTTTGTTGTTTTAGATATTATTATTTTATTAAAAATGTAAAAAAACGTTATCGTTACTGCAAAGACAAACAATGGTCAATATTGACCTTCTGATAATCATAAACGATATAAAATGGACGAGTTTATGTTGCACTTTGTAAAACTAGCTTTCAAATTCATATGCTTACTAGATGAGATAAAACTTTGCAGCTAAATAAGGTATTCATATTTGAATAAATTCAGAACCCTAATTCAGGCAAAATTTGATATTAGCTCTGATACAAACATTAAGATAAATAAAATATTAATAGAATAGAATCAAAAATGGTTTCTCTTTATGCATTTAACCAGCATGGCGGTTAATTGTACTATTTATTTTACTTCTTTTTGACGATGAAAAGTTAACATACAATCTGGAACTTTGAACAAGTCACAACAATCCCCGTAAAGTTTTTAAAACATGTTTCACTAGAGCTGTCACTGAAGCAGCGCACTTCACTCTTCTCATTTCTTGTTAATTAATATGATGAAAAGTAGAAAAATGTGGACGTTAAACTGTTTGGCATTTTCCCTCGTGTTATTCAACAATTATTTCAAGACACAGTTTAAAGTGATTATATAGATAGATTTCTTTTGGAGAACATTTTGAAAACATACAAATAATTAAAAAGGCAGATAATTTACCAACATCTTCTTCACGGTTATCTGCCCTTTCGACATGCATTCTTTTTATAGTGTACGAGTATTCTACGCTTAAAGGGAAGTCACGATTTTTTTTAGAAAAAAACCTTAAGAAACTTTTAAAAAATGTAAAAAAGGGCAAAAACTATATAATATAACTGACATATGTGTAAGAACCATGCACAACTTTTTAAATGATTATTTTTAGTTATTTTGAAAAAATTGACTTTTTAAGTCAGTATGACTATAGAACGCATCGAGCATTATATTTAATGTTTTCCACACAGGATTGTCAGGGGGCAGAAATATAAATGCCCTTGGGATTTAATACTCAAAACCAACGATAAAGTCAAACCTTTAAAAAACAAATTTAAAGTACGTTATGCGCTACTCAGAAAACATAATACATGCCAATATTTGTTATTGAATGGTAGACAACATGGTATTAATAAAGATTAAATTTCTTCTCAATTAGAAAAAAAAACCGCTAAGAATTGTAACCCTTTAGCCCGTGTAAACATATATAATGGATAATATACACTCAGTCTTGTCGTTTGTATTAGATTATTACATTAACTTGTCGCCAGTAGATAGTATAAGAGGACATAAATGTCGCCAAGAGGATATAAAGCCAGATATTAGCCCTTTCATTGTAGTTTTACGGTTTGGAAAATAACTTCATATCGGTGTGCATATAACACATATTAAAGCAAGGTTTTAGTAGTTTATTTACAAGTATACCACGAAGAATACAGCATCAGAGAGAATATGTAATCAATATGTATTATATAGGCATGTGATTCAAAATAAGAAATTGGCGAAACAAATAATTATATACGAAACTAGTACATTCAGGATGCATTAAGGATAAAAAATTATAAATGGCTGAGCGATTTATATAAAAAATTATGATTGCTGTCATTATTTTCAATGTCAATGTTTTTCAAAGTAGAAATGTGATGGAGTTGCCGTTCATATTGTAAAAAAACTAAGTATTCCGGCTTATGTGTCCGTTAGAGGGGTGAATAACGTGTTGAAATAATATTTGTTAACATGTCTATAGTATAGATTAGAGTAGAGATTTCAAAAGTACGACAACTACAATACATACCAAATAAAATACGGAAAAGAAGAAGAAGAAAACACAAAGTATCGAAGACTTTTAAAATTGAAACTCTGGTTAAGACAGTCGGCTAGAAAAAGGCAAGATGAAAATAAGATTAAAAAGATAATACCAACAAGAACAAAAAAAAAACGCAAACTATTTTCAACAATTCCTTTAGATAATCATTAACAATAAGATGACGCTGCTTAACGCTATACAATTGTTTTGTCTTGCAAACCCCAACAGCTAGTAATATATATTACCAGTTTCACGAAGTAGCATAAAAAGTATATCCGTCCTTGTTTTGAATGCAAAATATATTAACTCTTAAAAAAACCATTTCAACATTTCTTTCTGCTTATAAACCACTTCTACGTCAACAAAATCAGCTGCACATTCAAGTAGGGAATGTGATTCTTAGTTATAATTAACCAATGTCTGCAAACATTAAGTTTAATTAGTTGAAATAAGTGTTGAAAAGGTGTATTGAGTATTTGATTGCACTCTAAAACAGACTTTAACTAATGTTTCAAGCACGAGAACCAAACAAACAACGGGATAAAACACAATAAATGTTCCATTTTAAGCTTTTATTATACATTTTATTGTTTAGATAGTTTCTAAAGGCTTCAGAAGTATCATTTAGAAATTTAAATTGTTTGTATTTATATATTTCCGTTGTAAATTTGTTTTTTCGTGAGATATATGGGGTGTAAAAAAATCAAGTAAATAACTCTTTATATGTCTTCCTTATACTCTGTACATAATTACCTTACGATCACGTATACAGGTCATGACGTCCCCTGCACTTACAAAGGAACGGATGCAGTACTGTACTACTAACTATTTTCGAAGTCATAAGTTTAGAATCAAGTGCGTAGTAATTGTTCAGCAAAACATATTATATAAGGTAGAAATTGGATCCAGTTTTAAAACAAAATGTAACTAAATTAGTGTACATTATTTTAACATCTGATTATAAACATCAATTTATTGTGTGTCGTTTTAAAAAAAAGAGGACACGGTTATACTTACCCTTTCTCCACATAGAAATTTATAACAATTGACTATATCGTTTGAAAAGAGAGAAGTAGTATTATTTAACAGCATTCAAAACGTTTAACTTAAAGATATGTTTCCGGATGTCACAATTATAATGTTTAACACTCTTAAGACAGAAAAGATTCGGTAAAGAAAATTGGCATCAACCAAGTTTTATGCATTGATCTGAATGTATTTAGTATTACGTCCTGCACAAAGAATAATGACAAATTTTGAATGTGTGTTTATGATAACTCAAACAACGTTTCTATGGCTTAGACTCTTATAAAAAAATTGAGATATATTAACATAATTAATATCACATATTATGAAATATGGCTTTGTCAAAATTTGATGTCCATGTAAATGAAGTTTTCCCATTGGAGGTTTAAAATATCACTCATTGATTACAATGATATTCAAATTGAATAGTTTTTATAAAGATACTTTAGCCAAAACATCTACTTTTTCATTTTCTCATAATCCTCCATGACCTGGGATCCAGCATAATTTGACGGACTAAACAGGAGTTTCTAAAAATTTCAAAATTTTACCGGATTTTCGATTTCTAATTGATAACAACAGTTCGATTTTTTCCTTTTACAAAGTACAATTTTAAAGTACAAATACACATTTTAGAACAGAAATAATTATTTTAGACTGAATATAACAACTGACATTGGTACTTTTGTTGTATTATAGATATGATCATTAAAAATTTGAAACCCCACATTCGCATTATTCTGCTTACTAGAATTCCTATGCCAAAAGGGGCATTTTCCATTTGTCTGATAACAGCAACACTTAGATTCACGTTTACTTCCACTGATTAAATAATAATTCACACAATTTACTACTCCGAAGTTGTGTCTGCATTTGTGAGATGAATTATAAATAATTGTAATTACAACTGACTGTTCCAAGGTGGTACTCCTCTGTGTTCCTTAACGTTTTTCACGATAACCTCACTTGTTTGAAGTCAGTAAAAATTTTTATACATTCTACTAATTCCAAGTTAACGGTTACTCTCAGTTTATCAGAATTATTGTTCATCCCCGCAATCCTTACATTTAACGAAATAAATGTCTGTTTTAAGAATAATACATGTAATACAATGAGCAATAGGAAAATATTTTTCATAATGAGGATATTATAGATTATTAAGAGTTTCCTCATTTCTGAAAAAAAAAACCTTCTAAAAGAAAAGTTTTAGTGAAGAAATATATTCATAACTCATAAACCACACGGTAAAAGTTATTTCAATTTCGCATACAGGTGACCTTTAAGGCATATAACTGTCATATGTTGTCAATTTTGCAGTTCCTTATAGTGCCCATTAGCAGTGGTTTAACTTAATGTATAATGCTGTAGAAAACGAACCGTAAATCTGTATTCCCTTTAGCTAGTTGGCAATGCAATACATCTAAGTTACTCACTAAGTTATTTAAGTTACATATAGTTAAAAGATGTCATAGAATTTAATCAGCAACATAAGACTTAACAAATTGGGTTATTGAACGATAACATTTTATAGAATTTACCATTTCGCAATTCCATTGATTGTCACAATGTAATTACTAGATATAAATTACAGAGTTACTGTAAGAAGAGCTGGCTGATTGTGATAACAGTTAAATATTTTTTATCTCAAAGGAATCAAAGTGCAAATTATCAAAATCCCTTCTGAATTGATCAAATGAACAATAGTGTCTTTTTGTGACACTGAAGAAGATATTCTATGATATGTAATATCTGGTATGTATTGTATATTGCCTTGTATGTTGTATGTGTTTGTAAGAAGAAGTGATCAAAAGTTCTTAATTTATTTTCATATGTTTTATGCATTTTCGGACGGTTATTTTCATTATTTTTCTTTTAAAGTTTTCTATTATTTATGATTAATTCAACAAATAAGTTTACTTTGTTATGACTTATAATGACTTAATATTTATGGAAAATTAATTTTATTCAATCAACTTTGATCAATAAACGTCGTGAATGTAAAGCGTATGCGCCAAGATTATTTTAATGCATAGTTTACATATATTTTAGACATTCTGCCGGCTCTTAACTAAGTGGTGTCACCCAGTAAGACCTTGTTCAATCTTATAATTTAAAAGATAATTGATCAGAAAATCATGCCTTAGACTCTAGCTACAACTTGAACCACATATAACAGATAATAAATTTCGAGACGTTTTTACGGAAGCGTCCTGGTGCCAATTCATAATGTTCTATGAAAAAAAATACACTCCTACGTAGGAGATAAAAAAGTCTAATTACGAGTTAATCACTCCTACGTAGGATTTTATAAGTGCTATGTTCTACGTAGGACTTTATAACTCCTACGTAGGACTTTATAAGTCCTACGTAGGACTTTATAACTCCTACGTAGGAGATAAAAAGCCTAATTAGGACTTTATAACTCCTACGTAGGACTTTATAACTCTTACGTAGGACTTTTAAACTCATACGTAGGATACATATCAAAGTACTGAAAGCACAGAGTTCGACGGACATGTACTTAAGGTATTAGGACCCTAATGGGCACTATCAGGAACTAAAGAATTGACATCATAGGTCAGATGTATACCTTAAAGTACACCTGTATGCAAAATTTAAACAAAGTTTACCGTACGGAAATCCAGTTATGGCCACTTTTCTGAACTCAAACTAGGATGTTATGAGGGCCCTTTTTTAGAAATGAGGAACCTTTAAATAATCTGCAATAACATTCTAATGAAAAATGTTTTCCCATGAATTTTTGGTAAGAAACAAATAGTACCATTCAGCTAACAATCCACATAAGCAAAATTATGGTTTCTACTTAAAATTTATGAAATCTTTATTAATATGTTACCCTACCCCACCCATTTTTACCACATGTCTGACCATTTTTCTACTTTGGGAACCTAATTCAAAAATTTATTAAAATTTACCCAAATGAGTGCCTGTTTTCAAAGTTTCCCTAAATTTTTAAAAAAGTATATTGGTGATCTTGTAAAATATGAAATACTTTTACCGTCTAGTTTTGATTATATTACACTTTTAGAATATCAGGTACCATATTTATTACTAGATTAAGCATAATTTAGCCAATAAATACCTATATAAATTAAAAATTAAAAATTGAACACTTTTTTCTTTCCATATGGGACATGAGAGATACATAAATAATGTTAAAAGAAAAAAAGAAAGAAAAAAAAGTTGACCCTTCTGGGGATTGAACCCATGGCCCTCATTTTCAAAGTAGTTAACAGTAATTCTAGCCTATTTGAATACTCTTCAAAGCGGAGGTAATGCATTAGGGTGCTAATACCTTAAGATAGCATATATGTAGGAAAATAAATTATATGTGTTAAGTTGAATTGTGGCAAGCCGCTTTAGTAAATACCCTTATTCTGTAGCCAGATGATTTTGTCATTCTCTGTACATATTTAAGTTAACGATGATTCTGTATTATGTACGTTTAGTTATATTGATTATACACGTGTACACAAAATGTATGGGTAAAACTTTGTTCAAAGTAAGATATAATTCATTATTAAACATATGCATGCATAATGCTCCGCAAACCGTTTTCTTCTTAACCTTTACGGAGCAGGAACAAGACACTTCACCACTCCCTTTGCCCCCTATAATGATTTAAAGATTTGAAACGGCCGAAAATGGATTAATTTCTCGTTTTGTTCAGCTAGTTCGTATGGAAAAAGTAATCGTTAAAGCTTTTTAAAATTTTGATATATTCATATTTTAGAAATGCTTGTTGTCGAGTAAGTATTTCGAATAGCTGTAAAGATATTTTTCGGGATACATCGCCAATGCTTACAGACACCTCATCCTAAGACACTGTACACTCCAGAAACCTGAGACACTTTATTAAAAGGTGAAGTGTGGCGGCATGGCTGTGTGACTTGTAACCTAATGATCGCTAGCCGCATGGGTTCAAACCCCGTTAGGCGAAAGTCGTTGTATCCTTGAGCAAGAAACTTAACACTCATTGCTCAGTACGTACTGGTTGGTTCCAGGAAGATTTGACATTTCGGCCGGGGGAGGGAGGGGGGGGGGGGCTAAGTGTCTTGTTCCATCGCCGATATATCGGTCCGGAATGTTGAGATTTTGCAAAGCATTCTGTATGCATTTCTTATAAAGTCATAAAATCCTACGTAGGAGATACAAACTCCTAAATTAGGATTTTAATCTCCTACGTACGAGTTATAAAATAGAGAAAATAAGAATCCGTAAAGAAAGCCCAACACGACAAAATTGAAAATGTTGCAGGCTCGGTTTGATAAAGTCCTACGTAGGAGTTAAAACATCCTACGTAGGAATTTGTATCTCCTACGTAGGAGTTATAAACTCCTAATTAGGCTTTTTTTATCTCCTACATAGGAGTTATAAACTCCTACGTAGGACTTATAAACGCCTACATAGGAGTTGTAAAAACCAACGTAGGACTTTATAAGTCCTACGTAGGAGTTACAAACTCCTAATTAGGCTTTTTTATCTCCTACACAGCAGTTTATCTTTTTATAGAACATTATGAATTGGCACCAGGACGCTTCCGTACGTTTTGGCAACATGCCTGTATTTTTGACAATAGCTTCATTTAGAGTATGAAGTATTTTCCAGATTTATTTCTGCAAATCACTCTTTCAGTTGCTGCTTCTCCACATATTATATATTATTTACATGTATAAAAATGATAATATTGGCGCGACGAGTATTGATATGAAATTAAATTTGAAATAATGCAGGAAAAATGCTCCAGAGCCCTCCTGACGCGTGCTTGTCAAAGAGAAGGCAATCAAAGTCAA
Source organism: Ruditapes philippinarum (assembly GCF_026571515.1). NCBI lineage: Eukaryota > Metazoa > Mollusca > Bivalvia > Venerida > Veneridae > Ruditapes > Ruditapes philippinarum. Next base: position 17,693 of record NW_026862300.1, on the reverse strand, counting down.
ATCACCCTGGCTACCAGCGATGGTCGATATTTGTGACATAGTCGGGACGGTGTGTTCCTGCAGATGTCGTTTTGTTAGTCAGAAGTGCATTGGGTGAATGTACCGTTTCCCCCCGCTACCACCAACACACTTTGAAATGGTATTAACAAAAAACATAACAAATCGCAGCTGATGAGGTCCAGCAAGTACACGGGTATTCTGGTCAATATGGTCAATGTAATAAATACTTCAATCAAACAAATAGGAAAGTAAAGAAAACAATAACTATCACTAAATGTGATTAATACCCCCGCAAGACTGCTTCGGAAATGAGGATGTTACTAGTAACAGAATACCTTGTAAAAGAATTGAAATAGAGTTATAGTTGTGGGTAATTAAAGATAGTTGTGGTTCTTGTATGTTGCATTTCCTTTCAATGTGGTTGACCATTGATGAAGTTTTATTGAATGACTCTGAAATGAGTCCAGAAAGATCAGGAAAAGGAACAAAGGTTAATAACTCTACAAATACTGAAGCTGGAATTATGGATATTGTACACAGCACTTCATCTTATCGGCTTGACCATTGTATGAAGTTGAATTGAATTCCAACTACTAGTTTTCAAGTTATGCATTGGACAAAAAAGTAACAAAGGGCAATAACTGTAATTAGTCCACATAGAGTTATAGTTCTTGTGCATTGCACTTCGTCTCACTGCCCTTGACCATTGTATAAAGTTTCATTGAATTCCAACCATTAATTCTCAAGTTATGCACTGGATAATAAAAAGTAACAAAGGGCAAAATCTTTAAAATAAGTCAAGAAAGAGTTATGGTATCTGTGCACTGCACTTCCTTTCAATATACTTGGCCATTGTATAAAAAAAATATTAAATTCCAACCAGTAGTTTTTAAGTTATGCTTTGGACAAGAAAAAAGCAATGGAAAAGTAACAAAGGGCAATAACTCTGTATTTCTTAAAGATGGAGTTATGTATCTTGAGCACTGCACTTCCTCTCAATGTGTTTGACCATTGTTGAAGTTATATGGAATTCCAACCATTAGTCTTAATCAAGTTATTCTCCGGACAAAAAAGCAATGTTAAAGGAACAAAGGGCAATAACTCTGTAATGAGTCAAGATGGCGTTATGGTTCTTGCGCACTGCACTTCCGCTTATTGTGCTTGATCATTGTATGAAATTGTTTAAGAATTCCAACCAGTAGTTTTTAAGTTATGCTCCGGACAAGGAAAAGAAACAAAGGGCAATAACTCTGTATTTTTTAAAGATGGAGTTATGGTTCTTGTGCACTGCACTTCATCTCACTGCCCTTGACCATTGTATAAAGTTTCATTGAATTCCAACCATTAATTTTCAAGTTATGCACTTGACAATAAAAAGTAACAAAGGGCAAAATCTTTAAAATGAGTCAAAGAAAGAGTCATTGTGTCTGTGCACTGCAATTCCTCTCTATATACTTGACCATTGTATGAAAAAGTATTAAATTCCAACTAGTAGTTTTTAAGTTATGCTGTGGACAAGAAAAAAGCAATGGAAAAGTAACAAAGGGCAATAACTCTATAATTACTCTGGACAGAGTTAAAGTTGCGTTCATTGAACGCCGCCTTTCCTTGTTGATCTTGTTTATCATATTTTGTATGAAAAAATATTAAATTCCAACCAGTAGTTTTTAAGTTATGCTATGGACAAGGAAAAGTAACAAAGGGCAATTTCTCTGTATTTCTTAAAGATTGAGGTATGGCTCTTGTGCACTGCACTTCCTCTCAATGTGTTTGACCATTGTATGAAGTTATATTATATTCCAATTAATTGTCTTCAAATTATGGTTCGGACAAAAGAAAGCAATGGAAAAGTAACAAAGGGCAATAACTCTGTAATTATTTTAGATAGAATTATGTCTCTTGTGCACTGCACTTCCCTTTATTGTGCTTGTCAATTGCATGAAGATGTTTTGAATTCCAACCAGTAGTTTTCAAGTTATGCTCCGGACAAGAAAAAATACAAAGGGCAATAACTCTGTAATTATTAAAGATTGAGTAATGGTTATTATGCACTACACTTCCCCTTAATGTGTTTGACCATTGTTTGAAGTTATATGGAATTCCAACCATTAGTCTTCAAAGTATGGTCCGGACAAAGAAAGCAATGGAAAAGTAACAAAGGGCAATGACTCTTTAATTACTGTAGATAAAGTTATGGTTCTTGTGCACTGCACTTCCCCTAATTGTGCTTGACAATTGTTTGAAGTTGTTTTGAATTCCAACCAGTAGTTTTCAAGTAATGCTCCGGACAAGGAAAAGTAACAAAGGGCAAAAAGTCTGTAATTAGTCAAGATGAAGTTATGGTTCTCATATACTGCACTTCCTCTCAATGTGCTTGACCATTGTATGAAGTTATATAGAATTCCAACCATTAGTCTTCAAGATATACTCCGGACAAGGAAAATGCAACGGACCGCTGGACTGACCGACCGACTGACCGACCGACCAACAGACCGACCACCGGGTGACTCCTATATACCCCCCCCCCACTTCGTTTCAGGGGTATAATTCAGTTCGATAAAAACTACAACATTTAAAACAGCTTATTATTCACAAATGTGTACTTTTTGTTCAACAGATGACAATCAAGTTACGATGTAAGTTTAGAAAACAATCCGCTTCTTAGAAAACAAACGAGACCACCGTCCATTTTTTCAGGAATGAAGCAATTATAAGACGTGTCCACTTCCAAGCTCTTAATGATGTCTGTTTTTCACGAAAACAGCAAGTTCAGTTGAATGTAGCTTTTCATTGTTGATATTGTTTTCATATTATAGAGAAGTTTCCTTCGAATCCAGGTTGTTCTGAAAATCAAACAAGTCGTTTGTTTGTTTTTCGTTTTACGTAACATCGACACAGTATATGACATATCCCGACGTTCCAGCTTTACTGGTGGAGGAAGACCTCAGGTGCCCTTCCGTTCATTATTTCAGGCACAAACGGGCACCTGAGTAGAACCACCTTGCTAGCTGGATAGCTTCCTCACATGACAAACAAGTCGTAAAATATGATAAACAAGATCAACAAGGAAAGGCGGCGTTCAATAAACGCAACCCCCACATGACCCAGCAACAAGAACCAATGGCAAGGAGCCCAGGGGGACCAGTTGCACAACAAGTCGAGGTGTTGGAGCGAATCCAGATTGTGCACCAAGTCCAGGTTGTGCAGTAAATTAAAAGCTGCAGCAAGTCAAGAGTGCAAAGTAGTCCTTTATTTGTAATTAATGGAACTTAAACTTGACTTTACCAAAAACTGATCATCATGTAACAGTAATATTTCACTACTAAAATATCAACATTTTTTATTTCACGAATTATACACGGTTATTCATTACGTTAAGAAAAAATGATTTGACGGGCAATAAATTACCTCTTGCAAATGAAATGAAAATGTTAAATTTCATTCGCATTGTTTTTTTATAATATATGATAATAGAGATGATATATATTTGAAGGACTGTTGCTTATTTGTCATGAACGAAATAAAACAAAAATGTTTGACCATTCAGCATTTCCCATGTCTTAACAATAAATTAATGTATCTAACATTAAATTTAAGCAGATATCGTGATGGGGTCTTTATCTCATATTCAAAAGATTACTACATGCTTATTAAAAATCCTCATAAAAAGAGAAAGTCGGCTTTTAATTTTCCCGACACTTCATTATATCTCGTTTTGGCTTAGAATAGTTGCTAATGCCTCTGCTAAACAAATCCAATATTGCATCAAAATCTAAACATCTGAGCGCGAAAAAAATGAACTGTCTAATGAAACTTATTGTGCCTACCCTAATGATAAGTTAATGAAAATGCGTTCTAACCTTTACACCATTGTCTTTCTTACTTCATTTATTTAAAAGTAATAGGAGTCATTAACTCAGGTACTTTATTGTGATCAAATTGTCTGCTTTGCCTTAACAAATTTTTGAAAATGATACAATGATGCAATTTATGGTTGCTTATTTAGTGTAATTTAAAAGACTGACACACTTACTTCCACCAGTATTTGTCATTTCAATTAAAACATGATTGACTGTTCGTAAAAGACATGATTCAAGAAAACACTCAAAGATGACAGATGAAATAACGCTTAATTCATGTAATTGTAGACTACGTGTGAAAAATTTAAATATACGTTTTCCTTCTTTATAAACATTTCTTTGTCGATCGATAGAAACGAATTCAGTTAACATAATACGGGGTGGCCTCATATATAAGCATTTTATATCCTTTGAGTATTCTTTTAAATGATCAATCTTGCTCGCATTAATAGAATAATAGTTAAATGTATGTATAGAATAGTTTGAATTACCTTGAGGTTATGGCTGAATATATGTGTGTACCATTATGAAACAGTGACATCTGTAAACAAATATAAACGTGTAGTAAGCGTTTTAAACCTTCTGTTACCGACAATGTCTATAACACTACCGCCTATATTTCTGTCCGTATTAAATGCAGTAAAATTGATTTCTTGGACCCTCTTTATAGACCCCTTGTAATATTTAAATGTAACATCAGCGTTGAATTTGCCCTACGACGTCGTGTTCATTCATCCAGACATGTTTCAAGCGATGTTTTACTCACGCATACAGTGGCTCCTAATTAGTGGTCAGCTGAGCACTGCATATATTAAGAAGAGCTGAATAATATGTTTCGATTAGATCTTCCAGCTGTGAAAATTGAAATGGAAAGGGAAGCGTTACGAAATGGTATTTCAACTACATACATATTAGTACTCGTGTTTGTACTGAGTTCGTTTAAGTCAATGTCGCCTGGAAAGCTAACCAATAATCGTGCCAGGTATCTGACACAAAACGACCTTTTTTCAGAAACAGATCGGGTTAAATGAAATGTTGTGTTATGACAATGAAATGGCAGCTCTTTCAACGGTACGTTTTGCCAAATGCAGATAGAGAAAACGTGTTCATTTATTAATTAATTTTAGCCTGGTACCACGATATTAAGTCTTGGTAAATACCCTCATCACAGGATATATAATCGGAGATAAGAACACATTCAACGTATTGATATGTTAATGTTGAATGCTGCTTAAGGCTACTACAACGGGACGTGGACGGTTGACTATATTGGCCACAACTCGGGACTGCATCGCTTTCAGTATTTCATTTTCAATTCTTAAGGGACTTTGTTATTTTAATTTATTAATGTTTTGCATCATTTTTTGATACTGAATTCATCTTAAAATATTGATTTGTTATGGTCACATCAAAAGATGGACACGTTCATTTAAGATGTTTAGCGGGAACGGGTTTTTATTTAGTTCCGCCCATTGTTTTCTCGTTTAGGGCACACGCATTTTTTACTTGGGGACCATAAAATATGTTAAACAAGATCAACAAGGAAAACATAAGCCGCTTTTCATGGAATGGAACTACTGTGTCACATTGAAGGTTCAATGATAACCGCATTATGAACACATTTGCGGATGTTTCTAAAATCAAAATTTCACAATTTTCGTGTTAAAATTTTGAATTTTGAACAGGCTCAATCAAGCCGAGCCTGCATCATTTTCAATTTTGACATGTTGATCTTTCTTGAGCGATTCTTTTTTCTCTATTTTAAGGTTAGGGTAATGTTCACCTTTACCCTATTGTTGCCTTGCCTTGTTAATATTTGTTATCATTTTGTAATTATTGCAATGATGTAGGTTAAATACAATATAGTTATTGATAAAGATAATTAAACTTAAAGAAAGGAAAAAAATGTTCGTTTATTACAATATAATTTTAAAAGTGTTTTATATGTATTACTCGATTCCTTGAGGCAATGTGTATGACACACACGGTTATACATTTCAGACTCTTAGCTTCTTATTGAAGCATAAAAAACAACTAAATAACATGAAAATTGCAGACTCGGTTTGACTGAATCTGTACATAAGGGCTAATTAGAAAGTCTCTTACGCCCGTTGCCCAGGTTTGAGCGGTACTCCATTTTCAAGATTTAAAGTGATGTAATCAATGATCCCGAAGGACCAGAAAAATATAACAATTCTGACATGAAGTACGGTGCAACACTATATAGCTGCCACACGGACCTTGACACATGTTGTTGTGAAGTATAAAATATGGACCACATAAATATGTACAATTGTTTCTTTCGCTTATTTATTTATTTCATTCTGGGCTATGCCACACTTGAAAATGGTGCATTTGATATTCGCTCAATATTTACCAACTATTGTATTCGCACTTATACAAAACAAATAACCCTTAGGTAATGTTTTTTTTTAATTTGTAACTTTATTTTCTGATTTCACATACAAACATTATAACATATCTTGAAATTAACAAAGACATACAATAGTATATAAATGCATATAAATTCACAAGGACATTACATACTTATAGTATTTTCTAAATGTATATGAACAAACATTAGACATTTTCAGATACTTCTTTATAATTTACAGTTAACATTTGACCTATTCTCTATTTTACTATAAATGAATATAGCAATGTTTTTTTTTTTTTTGAGCTCGTAAAATCAAAAATGAACATTGATTTTCTTATAAACAAACTATTCTCTGAAATTGTTACAGTCTAAGTCTAAGTTCGATTGAATATTCAATATCACCTTTTCTGAGTATATAGGAAATTTAACATGTTCTGAGACCTTGTTACAAATTCACAAGTACATACAATAAATTATAATCATATACAATTCTTAGTCATTATAAAAGACATTTATTAGGATATATATCTATTACTTATACAGAACTAAGAAAACAAAGATGGCTAGAGAGAATATTACATCCATTTACTGGAAAGGAAAAAAAACAACAACAATAATATGCCTTCTGAACAGTCATGAATATGACTAATGTCTTTGTTAAAATTATTATAGTATATATACCTTGTTATAATGATTTGCCTGTAATTCCAGATTGAATTTTTTTTTATATACAAAAGAGTTATCTAAAATATGAAAAAACATATGCATTAAGGGGTCAATTTAAATCTTAGAATTATCTACATGAACTCAAGCAGAATGACACTATTCTGCATAGTTCTAACAATATAAGATGTTAAATGCATAGTTCTAACAAAATCATATGAATGTTTAAAGTTTGAAGAAAAAAAAAATAAGAAAAAATAAAGGTTCAAGAGTGTCAGGTGGATGTTTTTTATCTAGCTTGTTGAACAAAAAAAAAAACATTTAAAAGATGGAGCAAACCAAAAGTCAAGCAAACCATGATTTAAAACAAAAATCACAGCATAAAGTTATTTACATTAATTAAACACATATATAAAGTAAACAAATATACTACCTGTCCTGTGTCGGTGCAAGTGATGCTAGTGGGGCCAAATTATATTAACTTATTTAGATTAAAAGTTTGGACAGCGACCAATGTTCTGCTTTAAAATAGGAAAAGAAAATGCTTTTTAAAAATTGAAAAATCAGGTACTGTCATTTTCATCTTACTCTGATATATATAGTATTTAGCAAGTATGATTAACTGGTTTATCACTGATTTATTTGTTATATTACCAAGAATGATATCAAGTTTAGACCAATTAACATTTACCGAAGGGGAAGATTGGTTCAGCCATGTCTTTAAATTTTGCCAAAATATATTCACAAAATTACAGTCAAAAAACAGGTGTGGTATAGTTTCACTCGCTGTGTGAAAAAAAGTGCACAAGTCATCTTGTCGTAAACCCATCTTAAGCAAAAGTTGCTTACCCTTAGGTAATGTTGGGTCGTCTTTCGAAAGGAAGACAGAAAATACAAATTAAAAACGGGTGATTTGCCGTTTTTTATCAATTGTTCTTAGCACATGAAAAAATATTTTTGATGGATATGATTAAAACAAAAATTCTAAAATGAAAACATTTTTTTAGAACTACTTTTTTTTAAATCTATTTTTAAACGTATCTTTCAATATTAAAAATAAAATGAAATTAAGTAATACCGTAACGAAAGTTTTCTATTCCTAACATTTCATGGACTTTCCTTCAAATTCCTACCAGAATCTACATGTTTTTAATACTTCCATTAGCGTTTTTATATTTCATTATGGCGACATTATGACGTATTCTCGACGGCTTTTTGATTATAAAGACAATAAAACTGAAAACGAAACGTACAGAATATCTTACAAACATATAGTCGCGTCCAACATAATATAAAAGCTGAGCTTTACTATATCTATGCATGACTGAAGGGAACTAATTGATGATTGCTCAAAAAATTTATATACATGTACAACTGATATTCATCCAACATCAGAGAAGTTTAGCTTCCATGATACATAGGACGTATTTCTTATAGTCGACGTTAAGCAGCTATACGCAATTTATATCTATCTTTGTACTCCCAAAAGAAGCTTGACTTTTAAGCAATTTACTACTAAAACAAAACAAGCATTGATGCCGAAGCTAGCAGCTCATGCAGCACAGTAGGCTTTTATTTTATAATTCAGCGTTTGTTTTTCGTTTTAAAGATTTAACCTGATCTGTAGTAATGATAACAAATAACATGATTAACGCGGTTTTCATGTAATGAATTACAAGCTGTGTGACCGGCATGTCACGTAACCTCCGTTAGTTTACATATAAGTGCAACATACAATTAGTGATACCGTCGATTTTTTCCGACATTTACCCTGCGACAAATTACATTCTGGACGTCAAATTGATTTATTATTCATTTTAAGACCATCTTGAACATATACAAACCTATTGTTTCTTCTATTAAATGTATGTAAATGTTACAGGACCTTAAATCTAAGTGGCCATTGAATAACGACATAAATCAACTTGGGTATTAAACAGAAAGATATGCAAAGAATATTAAGAAAACATATTTTAAAATTCAACTCGCGCAGGATCAGTTTGATTTCGCACGATCGTGAACGCAAACAGCTTTCAATAGAGAGACAATAAATAATTTCTAAAAGAACGCACCAAAACGACACAATTGAAAATGGTACAGGCTTAGTCTGATTGAACTTGTTCATGCACGTTAAACGGAAAGTACTAGTTACCGTCCACGGCCCCTAGCACCGGCTTAAGCAGAAGATTTAATTTTATTTTAAATTTAAAATAACATTTAATCAGATTTCGGAATTTAGAAAAAATCCACAGATGAGTTCTAAAGGGCGACTTATTACGGATTTTACACGACATAAACGATGTGTTGTGGCGACTGAGCACATTACCAGTTTAAGCAGAATCCAACGTAAAATGTATATGCATGCAAAATAAAGAAAGATATATTGATGTTTTTAATCAGGCTTTTATTTAAAACTTCAAATTTGAAACTTCTGAAAAGTAGCATTTTGTGATCCAACAATAAAGGGAATGTAATGTATGTCGCTTGTACATTTCAGATTATAGGTGCGGATGCAGTGTGTCTTTTCATTTTCATATATATGTAATTGTTGCGTTTTGAGTTTTTTTTTTTTTGAGTGTTTTTTTATATCACGGTATTGTGTCACCTTTACGCTAAAGATGTATTTAGTTGTCAACTAAAAATTGAATGTAAGCTTGAAGCGGCACGAACGGAAATGTCTTAATGTTTTCGGGGATTTTCTTGACAGCTGCTAGATTTTCTAAAAAATGAAATACCAAATACATAGCCCTAAATTGGTTTATGATCAATTGTGATTAATTATACAAAAGGTTGTTGTGTGAGTAGTGGAATAAATAATTATATTCACAATGATATTTTAGACAACACGTATTTAATTTGACATACGCCATCGCCTCGGCTATACAATCATTATCTGTGTAAATGACTTGTTAACAGAAAAGAGAAGAATACGGGCGCCAATTACATTAACAGTCATGTTTACAGTTAACGTTGTTGTGTTTCATTTGAACATTTCTTGCAATTATTATGTTTTATTTCTAGCGGGTTCCGCGTAATTAAGACACATTTCGGAAAAAAAGCAAAAAAAGATACCTTTCTTTTTTAAAATGCTTATGAAATGATTCTACTTTTAAATCTAAAATAATATTATCCTGTTGTTCAAACAGCCTAATATTTATTTTGCATTATATAATTTTATATTTTGTTTTCATAAAATCTGTCTGGAAATAAATAAAAAAGCAAAACATTTACGTCTACTATACATACTCCAAAAAGATATCTGTTTGTGCCATGAAATTCTATTATTGTGCAAATGAAACACAAATGTTATTTAATGAACGATCAAATGTCTCTGATTGCCATACTGTTCGTAACATGTTTGTGTCTATTCAAACAAAAATCTATAATGGTAGCAATTTCAAAGTTAATTTTTCGGACTCGAATATAAATAAGGTTTTACTTTATTGACCTAGGACTTAACAACTATTCCGTTTTTTCTGTAGATTAAATGCATGTTTGAAAAAGTTTAAGTTGCCGAACTAAATAATGAAAGTTCTACAAATTCCTTGTGTATAGGTTATTTCGTGTGTTTGTTTGCGTTGTTTACCCTCGCCACCGGAACGAGACCATATAGGTTATTTCCCCCTTTTGTCAACTGATATATATTTCGATATCTTGAACTATTTTTATCAATACCTGAGTAAAACTGGACATTCAAACTATCACAATAATTTTTTTAACTTTTTAATAATTATTTGTACTTGTAAAGTTCTAGACTATTCAAACATTTTATTTGACTTGAATTCATTTGATTAGTTTTTAATCCTGAATATTTTAAAAGGTACGAAGTGCGACCTAACCGAAAACTTTTTCTACTACAAGTCACTGGCAATGGCCAATATCATGTCGTATTTTATATATGTCCGATTATGTTTAATTTACAAAGAAATTTAAAATATTTATTGAATTTGTTCCCAATTTAGGATGCGTTTTAATCGAATTTTCAAAATAGCACGGGGAAAAACAAAATGAAATTAGGGTGTCTGTAGGTAGATTGATCTTTAAATATTATAAAAAATCCTCCTGTAAAACGAGTGATAACAGATAAATGTACATTTACCGGTCATTAATCAGACGAATTTAAGTAAACGTCTAATTTCAAAATCAAATATGTATAATTATATTGAATTAGTTGTATATTTAATTGATACCCGAAAAATATATCCTGGTGTTATTCCAAAACAACGATGAGCACTTTGCTTCTTTTCTTATCAATTCATTAAAAATTTTGAAAGTTTCTTTATTTCCTTTAGCGGCATTACATATCAACAGCTGCATTCAATTGGGTTCTGTTCTCTCTCCTTCCTTGTTATTCCGGTCACATATATCTATTCTTGTAATCAGTTTTTAAAAAAACATCGGTCAAATTATGGTCGTATAAAGAATACAAGAGTCTTTTTTAAGTTGTCCAAACATAACATGAAAAACGTAAAAATAAATGATTACAAGTCAAGTGTTTTTTAGAGGTAGACTTGTAACTACCAGAGAGTATTTAAAAAATGTTCAAATAAAATTGTGATACAGGACTGTAATCTGTTCATCCTATTACAAACACCACAGCACAATGTTAGAAATGTGTTATTACTTAATGATTCTTTAAAACATGTCCTTTAAGTTTGATCTTAATCTTATAGAAATTATTGATAGTAAAATCTCGCAGACAAAATACCATTACCAAGATTACGTAATATGCATCATTTTTAGTTTTCTTGTCTTGTAAGTTCTTTACTCCAAATTTAATTGTATAATTTATAAAGCTTTTAAAAAGTTTTGCAATTTTTATAAGACCTTTTCTGAAACAAGTCAGGTCAATGTCATTATTGTCCTGAATAATTACAGATCCGTTTCTATTCATTCACAACAAATGGCTTATATTTTAATCTGGTGTCTTTACACAATACTTATTCATATTGTATTACACAATACTATCATAATTGTACTACACAATACTATCTTAGTGCACTTACACAATACTCTCATATTTGCACTTAACATAGTAATATCTTTAGTGTATAAAACTATCAATTATAAAACCCATCATCCAAAGTTAATTGATTGTTTTGTTTTACGGACTTTTTACGCCAAATTTACTATAATTTAGCGGGGTTCTTATTTCGGCAGTCGATGAACCTCAAAAAGCTTTTCGTGATAACTAACCCCTTAGAAAATGGCCAAATTACTCACATTGATTTGTTGATCAGCGGATGAAAGACAAAAAAAAATTTCCATTTTTGTTTTCAAGAAAAATAAGATAAATGAATATTATTTTACAAACTATAAAACTTTTGACTGGCTCTTTCAGATGCTTTCTTTGGCCATTTTTGAAAGGCAGTGTTTCATATGAACTTTCAGTAAATTAATCGCTAAAAATTAACCGCAAAAATGGGAACAGACGAAAAATTTGGTTATTACCATTGCCTAATGGGACGAGAAAGCAATCCAAGGGGAAGCGTACATGTATAATTTTCTCAATGTGACCGGCTTTATACGTTCGTTAGGGATTCCAGTTTTATCTATGTTATTGTATTATTCAAAATATACATTAACTCGTGTGTTAAAATTTGGATTATATGTATATGTTTAGTCCTCTGTGAAATTTTAATTGTTAATCAATGCAAATACATGGTTTATGTCACTGACTTTTCTTTAAGTTGCAAATTCTACAAAACATTTATAACTTTATCATACCATGATACATTATACTCGATTCTGATTTGACCCGCAGAGCGAAAAGGAAATTTAATGAGAAATAATACGGAACGGTCTATTTAATGAAATTAAAGTAAATAGGAAACGGCGACTGTATTCTTAGCCTTTCTATGTTTTCCTTTATTCGGATAATTCATATTATACTTGATCTCCATGTGTATATCTAATTTCGTTCGTTAATTATTGTGTTTAGAAGACACAGATATTACCACATAGAATATAAAGATCCAAATGAACAAATGCAACACACGGCGGGTTTCAATTGTGTCTCTATTTAAAAAACATAATTTGATTTAAAAAGCTCACACATTTGCCAAAAGGTAACATTTTTTTTTTCACTTTATCTCTTTTGTATTACTGGTGTGTAAGATAAGTATGCTGATGATGAATATTCATACACTATTCACAAGTTTTGTCTACAAGTATATAGATGGTCTCGCTACGTGGACAGGGAACTCCCTTGTCAATATTTTCTCACTCGTACTTTGTTCTAGTTATTATAACACTACTGTATGGTAAATCGTAATGTTGATATAAGCTTAACAAGGTTTTAAGGCTGAAAGGGATGTCAACTTTCATTATAAGATATTATATTAACAAGAAAATGCAACCGAAATACACATAATGCCTGAAGAATAATATAGAGTCTTGGAATGAATAACACGTGTCCTCAGCATTTCAATTATTATATCATATAGCACAGTATTGATGCTACGAATATGAACAGGGAGGAACAGTTTTTTATGCCACCGCAGCATCTGCGATGCGGTGGCATATAGCGATTCACCTGTGTGTGTGTGTGTGTGTTTGTGTGTGTGTGTGTGTGTGTGTGTTATATAGATTATATAGTGAACTTAAAAAATCTTCTTGTGAAAAACCACTTGTCCAATTTCAACCAAACTTGCCAGGATTGATCCTTGGGTGAAGGGCTTCCAAAGTTGTTCAAAGAATTTCATTCCATGCAGAAATCTGGTTGCCATGGAACCAAAAGGAATTATAAGAATAAATTTAAAAAATCTTCTTGTAAAGACCCAAAGGCCCTAGAGCTTAGATATTTTGCATAAGGCATTGTTCTGGTAGACCTCTATCAAGATTGTTCAAATTATAACCCTGGGGTCAAAATCGGCCCCGCCCCGGGGGTCATTGATTTTCACTATATGTACATATAGTAAAAATTTAAAATAACTTCTTGTTAAAGACCCAAAAGGCCTAAAGCTTAGATATTTTGCATAAGGCATTGTCTGATAGACCATTACCAAGATTGTTCAAATTATAGCCCTTGGGTCAAAATCGGCCCCGCCCGGGGGTCATTGATTTTAACTATATGTACATATAGTAAAAACTTAAAATACCTTCTTGTAAAGACCCAAAAGGCCTAGAGCTTAGAGATATTTTGCATAAGGCATTGTCTGGTAGACCTCTATTCAGATTGTTCATATTATCGGCCCTGGGGTCAAAATCGGCCCTGCCCCGGGGGTCATTGGTTTTCCTTATATGTATATAGTAAAAACTTTATAGTAAAAAAATTTCTTCTAGCAATTGACAAATGCTAGGAAGGTTAGATATTTTGCATGTAAACATTGTGAAGTGAACTTCTAGCAAGATTGTTCAAATTATAGCCCTGGGGTCAAAATTGCCCCTGCCCGGGAGTCATTGATTTTCAATATATTACATACATGTATAGTAAAAAATCAAATTGTCTGAAGGTACAGCAGGCTTAGAGCTTGAATATTTGTTGAATGATATCATCTATAGGTACTCTACCAAAGTTGTTCAAATTTTTGCCATCTTGTGTTCAAACACATTTAAGCCCGCCCCATGGGCCATTAGGTTTTCCTTATATGTATATAGTAAAAATTTTAAAAAAATCATCTTCTCTAAATTTACAAAGGCTACAGTTAAGATATTTTGCATGAAATTATTATGTAGTGAACCTCTAGCAAGATTGTACACATTATAGCCCTGGGGTCAAAATTGGCCCCACCCCAGGAGTCATTGATTTTCACTATGTACAAATAGTAAAAAAATAAAAAATATTTTTGTCTGAAGCTACAAGGCATTAGAGCTTTGATGTTTGCTATATAATATCATCTATGGGTTCTCTACTAAAGTTGTTTTAATTATTGCCCTATGTGTTAAAAATTGGCCCTCGCCACAGGGCAGTGATTCTCATTATGTTCACATAGTAAAAACAGAAAATAAACAAATCTTTTCTGAATGGGAGAAAAGCTTACAGCTTAGATATTTGACTTTGAAATGTTGTTTGGTGGACCTGTATCAAGATTGTTTTGAATTAAACCCTTGGGTCCAAAATTTTGCCCATTGCCCAAGGGGACAGTGACCTACTTTCTTGTCCTTTGATGTTACAGCAATGAAATTTTGACCATTGTGCACAGTTTTAGTTGTAAAATTGAACTTTGATTATCAAGTGAACCTTAGATTTTAATGATAGTTGACCTACTTTCTTGTCCTTTTATGTACAGCTATGAAATTTGAACCATGTTGTACAGATTTAAGATGTATTAAGTGAACTTTGATTTCAGCTGACCTAGATTTTGACAAAGTGTCTTACTGTTGTTGTCCTTTGATGTTAGTCATGGAATTTAGGCTGTGTGAAATATATGTACCACTCAAATTTCACTAGACTCAAGGTGCGCAGTTGATATATTCCTACTCTTTGATCTTTTATTGAATTAACAACAGATTAACCACTAATCTGATAATAAGAATTAGATAGGTTCAGGGAAATCTATGCATTATGACCAATCTTCAAAATTGTATGTAGAAAAAAAAAAAAATCTGTTCCTACCACTACTATTTTGTTTGTATTTAATGCACGGTTTGGCATAAGGCGAGCGCCACTTTTTCTCAAATGCAATCTTGTTCTCTTTTGTCTTTTATTTAAATCCAAAACAGGCATAATACATTAAAACACATCTTAAATAAAAACATTAAAATTGAAACATAGGAAAAAAGCAATATTCGTATATCTTGGCATAAAAAAGGGTTTGTAAATCATACCACATCGGCTTCCGGGGATAAAATTTATCCCCCGAAAAGTAAAGAATTTTAAAAATAAAATCAATTTCTCAGAATTTTTATAACGGGTATATCATTTTTAACCAATACACACTATTTTCAAAAAAGCAGCGTTACTTAAGCCAAGATAACCAATTTGATATGCTTTGAATGTACGATCGACCATTTATAAATTGACCATTTATCTTATAAATGCGGATTATTTTTTAACGGATTTAATTACACAGTATTTGTGATAGCACTTTTCAAAAATCAAGAAAGAAACCATTATTCTAAAATACATATTGAGGTCATTCCTGGTTATGGAATTTTCATCCGACCTGAAAATAGTTATTTGGAGTTTGTAAAATTGGCGCCGCGTGGTTTTGGATATTGGGCGAGCGCCTTTTATATTATTAACTTATAAATGAAATATTGAGAATTATTGATAAAATAAAATGCCGTATTTTCATTTTTCCCGTATTTTTCACTGTAAAAATTTACATTTTTCACTTGCAGTAAACATTATTTTTCCGTATTTTTCAACTGGTGTTTGCCGGACTCTACTTTTTCTTTTAAAATTCTGCCAGTTAACACAAAAATTAGGGTGGAAAGTCTTTCCAATTTTATCGCAAAAAAAAAGAGAAAAAGTATATAATAAACAGGAAAATTCAAGTTTTTTCTATAAATACATGATTTATTTTCATCTTGTGGCATGAAAATTACCAGTTATTTCACTCCGTGGGCTTATCGCCAACACTCTGAAATATTTTTTTCATACCACTCGATGAAAATAAATCATGTATACGTTTATTAAAAAAAACTTCTTGATACCCTCTATGTATTTCTCTACCATATGAAGGAGATGGGTTTGGGACAGTGTTGTTCCCCATCAAACAGACTGAGGAAAAAAAGTTTGAAATCTGAGATTGAAAATGATCTTCATTTCAATCGACATGTATGAATTGAAAACTTTTTTAAAGTTTCTTTCATTTATAATTTATATCAAATTACATGTCGAAGCTTTCATTTAAAAAAAAGCTATTTTCGATATTTTATTGGGCCATTTAAAACATTTGACCTTATTTAAAAGCTAAGAAATA
Source organism: Ruditapes philippinarum (assembly GCF_026571515.1). NCBI lineage: Eukaryota > Metazoa > Mollusca > Bivalvia > Venerida > Veneridae > Ruditapes > Ruditapes philippinarum. The sequence goes on along the minus strand of NW_026862300.1, from coordinate 924 downwards.
CAGTCACATATGAAAGATATTATATTAATCTAATCTCGTTAAGTATAATAAATAAACTTCAACTAAAAATCAAACAAACTGATTCCTATGTTTGCAAAAACATGTTTTACGATTTCGTTTAAAAACATGTTTTACCGAGAAGGTCCCGTGAAATTCAGCGCACTACCCTTTTTTTCAACTTGACAATATGATAAAAGCAAAGTTAGAAAAAAAAGGAGCAATTATATAAATTTAAATTTGGAATTCTTCCCTTTGTTAATTTCAAACACGAATTATTCAATTTTTTTAAGCTGTTATGTTATTGTTTTTGAGAACCATTTTGAAAAATATAATCATTAAAAGGGAGATAATTTATCAATATTCCCTTCAGAAATTATCTGCCACTTTTAGTTTATGATATTTTAAGTTTAAAGGGAAATATCTTTGATTTTTTTTAAGAAAAACAAAAAAAACAAAAATGTATAACAAAAGTGTCAAAAAAAGGATAAACTATGTAGTAAATAACTTTCACCTTATTTAAGATGAAAAAGAACCCATTGCACCAGGGTTTTTAATCATTAGTTTTGGTTGTTTTTTGAGAAAATTTGACGTCAAAGTCAAAATAAATTTGGTTAGAACATTTAACAGTATAAAATGATAAAAATCACTCGCCGTCTTGTTAAAATTTCATAAACCAATCAAAATTAAGAAACTCTTTTGCCATTGCTAAGTCAGTCAAAATGTGTTGCACCAAAAACTACGCAAAGAATGTACTTAGAACAAATAGAGAACAGGCCCTTTGGATTTTAATATCAACCCTAAGGCAAACAATTATAGTTGACACCTTCACAAAAAAAGATAAAACATTCAATTTTTCCTACTCGTTTAAATTATATGCATTATTGACATTTTATTGGTGGTTGAAAATTAGACAACATGGTTTTT
>NW_026862299.1:0-22728 GCF_026571515.1 Ruditapes philippinarum | reverse complement strand
CAACCACCACCGCATTTTCCTGGGCAGGCGTCAAGCAGTTTAAACCAGTACTAGTTGCCTTTTCACTTTCGAAAGAACTGAAACTTCTGCAGAGCAGAGACCAGTGTCAATGACCGTTGAAAGGATTTCATGAACAATCACAACGAAAATGACCTGCACCCGTCGGGGGAATCCAAACCGATCGCCCGATCACAGTCCAACGCTGTACCTGTTGAGTAAGCTAACACCACACTTCAGTGAAATTATATATATTTTATATAAATAAGCTTTCATTAAAAACAAGTTTCAAACATCGAGAAATATGTAAAAATATGTACTGCAAATATTTATACATTATATATGTAATCATTAAAATATATGCATTCATTTCTTATTGAAAAACTTTGACTTAGACTTTACAGAAAAAATAAATTTTTTTATTACCTCCCTTTATTTACATGAAATGTTAGATTCAAAACATTTTTACAAATAATGCTTTTTGGAACTTATCTTAATTTGAGCATCATCATTTGATGATATAAAACCTTAAAAAATTTGGTTATAGATACCTAAACAGATGAATTAAGCACATTGCATAAAGGTTTTTATAATGATTGAATCTTAATACACAACACTTATTAAATAGTCGTGCTGAGATCAATCCCGTTTTAAGCCTCACTATATTTTAAAAAATGTCTCGATACGTAATAGCCTCTCACATAATACATAGTATGCATTCATCCATTGTTCATAAAGATGTACAATGCGCATGTCCACCGGAACGGCGATGGGCACGATGGTGAAAACGCGATGGGTACGATGGTGAAAATGCGATGGTACGATGGTGAAATCGCGATGGTACGATGGTGAAATCGCGATGGCACGATGGTGAAAGCGCGATGGCGCGATGGTGAAAACACGATAGCGCGATGGTACGATGGTGAAATCACGATGGTACGATGGTGAAAACGCGATGTAACATCGCGTTTTCACCATCGTACTATCGCGCCATTGCGATTTCACCATCGTACCATCGTGATTTCACCATCGTACCATCGTGTTTTCACCATCGTACCATCGTGCCATCGCGTTTTCACCATCGTACCATCGTGCATCGCGGGAACAGAATAAATAAAATGTCACGATTGTCCAAACGTGTCCAAACGGAACACCGTACATTCTACACATAACACAGTCCAGGCATTCCATAGAGGTGTAATGAAAATTGTGTAATAGTGTCAAATTATTGTTGTTGTGAATACTAAATGATGAAATTGACTTTAGATAATATATTTGGGGGTTGTTACAGGCACTTTAGGGAGGGGGAGGATCAGGTAGGGGACTATATCAGATCAAAGCGTCTAATCTTTGTGCATTAGGTATCCCCCAGTCTGAATATATTCGTTATTTTTCAGTTTGATTGAAGACTCATGTTTATATTTACCATCAGGCATGAACCAAGTTAAAGTAACATAACAGTGCCTTATTTGAAATTACTTTCTATAGAAGTGTGCATTAACTGAGATATTGTCAATAAAGTATGTAACTGGCTTATAACAGCTGACAACGCCGCGTCATGTGATAATCAGTTATCAGCCATTGAATACACCGGTCTTACTGAGAGACCGGTGTGTATACAATGGTAATCAGTCACTTTACTAGGTGGGTTTTCCTGTGTGTTATAAGACAGTTTTTTTTTATCATCTAATCATTGTTGCTTTTTTTTTTATCAACTTGGATTTTCCCCCAAATTACCAAGTTGAAAAGTTTATTGAGGCACCCTAATAGGGGGGGGGGGGGCTTTTGTAAGAATAATATAATGCTTATTATGTACATTTAAAAAGTAAAATAAAAATATTTGAGGTGAAAAAAGTCTACAAAGATTACAATTAATGTTGATAAATTAAACTTGTGTTAATATATCAAGTTGGTTATAAAATAACCAAACACATTAGACACCCTTTAAAGCGGTAAGTGAAGGAAGGGGCGGATCAAAATGGGTGAAAAGGTAAAGGGAAAGATTACGGACCGTAGACTACGTTTATTTTGAGGTATAACGATTGAATTAATATTAGCTAAAGTACTTAAATTTGTTGTTGACTGACGACAATCACCTACATGAATGCCTTGGTATAAATCATTTTTATAAACAAAGCAATTTAAAAACCATGCAATTTAGAAAACATGCAATTTAAAAACCATGCAATTTAGAAACAGAAACAGTTTAATTCACTTTAATAACTATTCATAGTATCATTCATGAAAGAGTCCTTTATTCTTATACATTATCAACTTTATATTCGTGAACAAACTGTTCCGTTTTTTCAATCACATAATTTCAATTATTTTGTAAATGGCCTAATAAGGTATTGCAATAAACGCAGATATTGCATATTACATATTGCACACTGTAAACTCTAAACAATTTTTGAACTTTGAACACTACAATTACACCATCAGCAAAGTAAAAAATACATATGTATATTTTAGCACATACGAATTTCATTTTTTATAGCTTGTCCCAAAGCAATTCCACATTATACATGTAAACATGTTTATAGCTGAAATAGATCTATGACAAGTAGCGATTACAATATATTGCCAGTTCCGTATTCTATCACGGAGAGAACCGAGACAAACTTTTATTTTAGGTACTAATTCATTTGGTTAATTTATGTGAAATAAACTGTACACAATACCTGTTATTTATTTAATAATCAGTCGTTCTATCATTGAGATAACCGTAACAAATTTTCATTTTAGTTAATAATTCTCTAGAAATCAACGAATATCAAAGTAATTATCAGTCGGAAGAATACAAACTAGTTCCGATAAAATACCAATATTTTTTACTTATATTTCGTTCACAAAACATTCAAAACCCGTAAACAGATCTGTAGATGAGGCTTTTGACTGCATAAAATGAATAAAAATGCGTCATTAAAACACAAATGCATGAAAAAGAGTATTGACTCAAATACACCACCACATTGCATTCGACGAAAGTGTTCATGGCAAAAAACCTAAGCTTGGTCAATCAGAGTTGCCATCGCATGGACGAAACAGCCAGCGTGTTTTCAAAAGATACCAGAAGTCCATCAAGTTGCATTTTAAATAAAGCGAAAATTAAAAAGGGAGCCGGATCAACGTCTACTGATGGCACTATCATCTATTCAGATATGAACACGACAGACATGAATGATGAAAGCAATCAGTAGCCATTGTATTAGCTGTTTTTGACATTAACAATCCTTTGAAAATATCATCAGTATCATAGCCTATTATTCAATCAGTAATTTGTTTTCTTTGAATTCCTTATCAGTTACAAATTCTTTTCTATTATTCAATCATTTAATTGTTTTCTTTGAATTCCTTATCAGTTACAAATTATTTATCATTGTGGTGATTAACCTGTCCGTGCTCTTGTCTTGTGCCCTGTCTTTTTCAAAATGTAAGTATTTATGTTGGCAGCATATATATAGCTTTATACACTTTAATATTATAAAAACAATTAAGTTCAATAAAATTGTTGTAGTATCATATGCATTATGTTAAATGACTTAAATATTTGGGGGAAAAAAAACACTCAGATTCACGATCTGTATGATTTTGTCTTCTGTCTTATTTATGTATGAACTATTCCTAACATGTTTTATTTCCAATGAAAACCTTTTTTTGAATCAAATGCAACTTCTTAAGATTTGTTGTTATGTCAGAAGTTTTATGTGGAAGACTACAAACTTGTTTTACAAGCCAAAATATCTTAAGTTTTGATATTGAAGGGTTTTTTTTTTATCGGTTCAAAGGGACATACGATCGTGTCAACCCGTCCCGTGGTCAACTCGCCACCTATTTGGTCAATTCGTCCCCTATCTTTGGTCAACTCGTCCTCCACAAGTCAACTCGCCCTTATGTGGTCATCTTTTCCCCTTCTTTTGGTCAACTTGTCACTTTTGAATAAATAAATCAATGTCTAAAAATAATTATATTATGTAAAACAACGATTTATATCAATCTTTCTGCTGTAATAAAATCTAAATGAATTTGTTTAAATTGGATAATTAATAAAATGATGTGTTTTTACATGCATTTTAATGGTCTTTGCATGTGCATAGAATTTATATCATAATACTATATAAAGACAGGTAAGTTTGCAAATATTCAAAATAAATGTGTATCTACTTTTTCCAAGTTTGGATTCATATTTGTTTTACTTATTGTAGCTTTTAATGGTAATTACAATTATATTTTGTCCACATTTTAGATCTTTATCTAAACCCTGAAATGACTGAAGGTTGACGCCAGATTAACAGAAAATACAAGTGCAAAACTTAGTTGCGTTAAAATTTTTTATCCCAATATTAAAAGAGCGTGTCATTAAAACGTGAAAATTGTTAGTATATACTATATATAAATGTTGCCCTGATAAATATATGCTTAATCTCCAAAATATTCCCCGAGGCGTTAAATAAAGGAATCAAACTAGTTTTTCAAGTTTTCAAGTTTTATTGAATATATATCCCAGTTTGAATATTTGAAATACAGAAACATGAGACAACAACATTCTTGATAATAAATGACAAAAAATAGTCACGTTAACATGTGAGGGCAACACTGTAATAATATATTATATGTAAAGATATTTCTTTTATCTAGGCGTATCAATCATGACCTAATATAATACAAGAAAAAGAATGAGATAGAGAGAATTTTTTTAACAATAACAATTTAATCTGCCGTATTGCGTACCTGCGTCTGGTTTGTTTTTTAATCTATTTTGTCAGTCATCTGATTAATATGACTTTTGATCATTTTTGGCTGTCACTGACACGCGTTTTGTGTGAACATCATTGTAACTGGTCAGATAAATTGTGTCATCAACTAATATATCTATTTAATACATGCATTTTGGAAAAAAAAAATTAACAATAATATTTGCAGCGCATGAAGGTGTATATATATAGCGTAAGACACTATATAACTGTTTGAAAACATTTTAAAAAGCATTAACAGATATCAATATATCAGGAAATTATTAGATGCGAAGGTTTGTATGCTCACACGTATAGCTGTATACAAATCAAAAGTTTATTAACGAGATCCAGATTTGTTGTTGTTGTTGTTTTTACATATAATTGTAGTAAATGTATTGAATTTGATAGTATATTCTATAACGTACTTTAATTACAATCATTTTATCATTTTGGAAAATATGCATTTATTGAATAACTATTTGCACGATTTTCACGAGAATTGTTGAATTTCAAATTAAAGACAAGCGTTATTTAAGTATAATGATATGTACTGTTTGTATAATAAATGTGATTGATATGTGATCGTCTTCATGTATAGGTTAGTGTTTAATAATGCATATTAACAAAAATAATATCCTGCCGCAGGCAGGCGACCAATTATTTTTGTTAATGTGTATTATTAAACATTAACCTATTTAATGATCAACATTATTTTTTCAACCAAAAACAAGGCATTTGATAGTTCCACCCTTTCGCTCTAAAAGATGTCTACACCTTGTCAAGTTTCTAACATGTCACATTTAGAAAAGCTAAATAAATGGCATTTTCAACAAATAATCAGGTGCATTTTTTACTGAAATGTCACAGAATTTATACCTTTATCTACAGTAAGACTATCATGTTTCTATAAAATATCTGGAAAAAAACAGCCAGGAAAAAATGCAATTAGGTAAAAACAATGGAGTTAATGAAATGATTGTGTAAATCCTTTTAAAATAAATGGAAAATGTGAGACAAATTCGTTGATAGCTTCAAGTTATTCACTAACATTTAAAATCCCTATGAACAAATGTTGACCTTCTTTTCTGTATGTCAATTTAGGTTTACAGGTGGAGGGGGGGGGGGCATTTACAATGAGTTTTCCAGCCAAAAATGTAAACATTGTATTCTTAATATCAAGGATTGTTAATGCAGTTACTATCGACTGAAAGAAAATAATGTTTTAGTTACTTTTCTAGAAAATATAAAGTTTAAATCAGTCAGCAATTTATAACAGACATTTTTCTTAGAGTTAAAAGGATATAAAAAAGTTACTATGTAATCATTTGTCTCTGCGTGCCCCACCTGTATTATCTATGTAATAAATTAATTGATTGTATCCTCACATTTAGAACACCTGACCTCGCTTAATGTTTTTACGTTGGCATTGTTTTGCTAACCTTAGATATTTTACAATTCAGAATGCAAACCACACCTCTAACTCCTCCCTAATATAATGCATTATTGAATTGCATTGTGTCAGGGACTGCGTCCTGTGAACGTTGCCTTTATTGTTGATCATTATTCTTGTGGTTTTGTTTTGTTTCCTTAAACTCTCTGAAAATTTATCAATTATTAATAATAAGAATATAACAAGTTAGGGGTCGAGTTGACCACGGTACGCGTTGACCAAAATGGTTAGGATGTGATCACGGGACGAGTTAACTCGAAATCTGACACAGAACAGACATTTGGAGCGGTCAATATTAACTTAAAAGGCATAATAACCACTAATTTTGTAAAAGTTAACATAAATTGCCAGCCCTTCCATTCAATCTTCGGATAAGAACCTTAAACACAATGGTCATAAGAACTATCCTTGTTTTAAATTTCATTATGCTCATTTTTCATCGTCAAGTTGACTTGAATTACTTGAATTTGAAGTCCGTGGCTGAATTGACTATCGATTTCAAAAGATGATGATTGATCAAAAGATGATATTGGAACATGTTTAAGATAAAATTTGCGTATTTGAGTATAAATAGACTGTCCCATTGTTATAAATTTGACTTTAATGGTAAGTTACCTTGGGCAATGCCAGTTATTTAATGTTCATTTGGAGTAAACTTTAATGCAAAATTAAAACTGTATTCCCTTATTATGTACTCTTGGATGGGCATAATGACAAAAATTACTTGTGCAAATTCTCATACATTCAAAGACACCAAAACGAAGAAAACATAATAACTAAAAAAACATTTTTGCGTCCATTCATTATATCTGGGTCCCAGATTATATTGGTAAAAGATGATGAATGCATTTGAGACTTAATTGATAATTCATTTAGCAATATATGGGTTTAGTTTAATGAAATGAATGAAATAAAAATAAAAATTGAAAAGGGTGTTAAATATTAACCCCTTTGTTTTTAAAATAAAGTTTTTTCTGAATTTACAGTACTGATATTATTAAAAATTAAATGTGTTTTAAATGAAAAAAATGTATGAAATCAGGAATTCAAATAAATTGACACACACCAATAATGATATAATATCATGACTACTGCACATAATCTAATGAGAGTACCAGAGAAGTTCAGAGTCGTTGGGATTTTTCATGCACATGAGTTTCTGGGATCGTGAGCGTCTTTTATGGTTTCCTAATTTAAGATAAAGCTTATAAAATGTCATTTATATCATATTTCCAAAAGTCTTTTGGTCGTATAAAAAGCGGGGCTGCATTTAATTTGATTTATTACATGCTTTTCGGTGGTTTATAGAAATATATCAGTGATATAAAACTGGTAATTTCACTGTTTGAAACAGTGAAATTACCACTTTGATAATTTCACTGTTTTGAATTTAAGCCCTTTACGTTGTTTCAGTGAAATATCAGCGTGCACAGTACTGGGTACCAACTTAATGGCGTGACGTCGTAAATGACGTCACGTTGTATTATTATTTGGCACGCTTTTCATTCAGTATTAGATTTAATGTCTTTTTTAAACGTTTATTTGCATATAATAAAAAGACAATTTGTTTAGTTTAGTGTAAGATCGAAATATATTTCACCTTGTGAACACCAAAAGTTCATATTTCACTCGTGGCTGCGCCACTTGTGAAATATACCTTTTGGTGCTCACTCGGTGAAATATATTCCGATCTTACACTGAACTAAACAAATATCCTCTATATATCTAACGTGATATTTAAGTGTTGTAATCAACATATTGTGTTATAATTTGATTTAATGATGCATATGTGTATATGTGAAATAACTATTGATAATTTTCGAACCTCCCTACCATTCTGTTCCATTTATCTGCCAATAAAAAAGTCCTTAAATTATTTATTGTTTGGCTTAGATTATCATATTTCAATAAAGAACTTCAACATAATTGTAAGGATTCTTGAAATACTCTCTTTGAAAACAAATTAAAAAAACCCCAATAAATCGCATATTTCAATTCCATAACTTTATTTTGTTTTACATGTCTTGAATAAAGAGATAATATTTATAAAATAGGTCATTGGTACTTTAGAACTGAATCCTTTTATCATATTTTGTTGATAATATATATTATTGAAACAAACGAGTGATTAGATAAAATGTGTTACGCTTTGTGATTGATAAGGTAATGGGGTACACGTATATGCGAGGTTTACTATCTACTACCCTGTTACAATGCGCATGCCCAATATTAGTTGTTTAAGTGTCACACATCATTCCGGATATTTTTATTTTCATGAGATTTTATATAAACTTTAGGAAATATTTCAGAAAGACTTTGTTTGAATGTAAGTAAAACTGTAAAAAAAATGTTACATGTTCGTCAAAAAACATTATAACAACTAAAATCTATATTTGTGGTCGATCGTAGCTTTCCAATGTAACATTAATATTGAAACATTTAAGTCACTCTTAACGATTAACAAATGTTTCGACGGTTTCAGAAATAACATTTAAAACATAACAACGAAATTACAAATGGAAGATTTAAAAGTGGTAAAATGGATCACTTTCGTTTTCTCTATAACTTTTCCATCTATTTTTAGAATTCTTAATTTAGCGCTTAAGTCACTACTGACGGAAAGGGTCGAAAAGTTGCGATTTTAGGTTATTCAAACGTTTGGTAAAAGAAAAAGCTAAATCTCCAGAAATATTTTTAATGGTTGTTAGGTTAAACAACTTTACATGTTTTTGTTCTATTTAAAAAATAATACAATTTTGATTTATTTAAAGTAACAAGATGAGGTGAAATATTACTATACCCACGGTACAAGACGTTTCCAACTTGAAGTCTTATTAACAGTACAGTTAAACTCATCCAAGAAGGTAGCCAAAAGCAAGTACGTAAAAAGTTTTAAAAGGTAAGTGCGTGTAAGGTTTTTATAATAATTGCCCAAAATTGATATAAAGGACTTAGTATTATCTAGCTTTAGAACATAATTGTTTAGATTAGATGAAATGAATCAATTTTGTTTGTTATCAACGATAACCTTGTCCTCTCACTGTGTCATATATATTATATATTAGATAAGTTATGATGAATAAGAATCGACCTTGTAATATAACTATTTCATGTATATCATGCTTATATAATGTCATTGATGTTATCATATACATTTTATATGTATAACATGTCTAATGGACTAGATATGTTATGATGAATAAGTATTGACTTTTTAATAGAACTTTTTTTATGTATACCATGCTATATCATGCCAATGATGTTATGTAACTGCTGATTGCATATTGCCTTTGTATGAATAAAGTTTATCTATCTATCTATATTTCAAAATTTTAATTTAGTTCTTGACACAATTAACTGCATCAAACTGTATATTGTAACCTAGATCTAAAATTGGACTAAATGTCGGTCTAGCACATTGTAAAATCACAAATATGAAATATATAGACACTCTAAACTTTGACGAGATCATGAAAGTTACTTACTCGTCGTTACAATTAACATCAAAGCAAACATCACAGTATCCCGTCAAGGGTTTTAGATATGCTTCGAACGGCAATTTTTTGTTATATACCTAAGCTTTGTTTTCCTTAATTGATTCATTTGAAGAAATTTTTTTTAAATATTTTGGTTTTTAATAAAACCTATTCTTTTTAATTCTAATGTTATACATTCAGTTGAATAGTTGACTATTTTCTTGAAGGTACTCACTTTGAATATAGATTTTTTTTATAGTTTCTGTAAATCACGAATAACGTAATCACACAATACTCACTGTATGAAATATAAAATGACGACTTTTACAGTAAAAAAATAAAACAAACATCAACACATCATTACAATAATTGTCATCATCACATATCCATAAGTTTGACGTTATGCTTGAAGCTATATATGAGGAGATGTGTGAAGTTGGCGGCCTGGCGGCCTAGCGGAGTAAAGTTGGCGGTCTAGCGGCCAGGGGTCTAGCGGCGTGAAGTTGAGAACACTTTTTTTATTTTATCATTTTGTGAAGTTGGTGGCCTACCGGCCTAACTGCCTGAACTTAAAAAAAACACAAGTTTGGCAAATATATTAAAACGACTCTTGATTAATTTTTAAAGATATATCTTACCCTATTAAAGTTACATAAAAGAAAAAAACACATTTAGACAGTTTTTAGCTCACTTGTCACAAAGTGACAGGGTGAGCTTTTGTGATCGCTTTTCGTCCGGCGTCCGTCCGTCCGTCCGTCGTCCGTCCGTCCGTCCGTCCGTAATTTTTTACTTTAAATGACATCTCCTCATAAACCACTAAGCCAATTTCATCCAAACTTCGCAGGAATGTTCCTTTGGTGGTCACCTTTAAAAACTGTTCAAAGAATTTTATTCCATGCAGAAATCTGGTTGCCATGGCAACCGAAAGAAAAAACTTTAAATATCTTCTTTTAAAAAACCCAAAGAGCTAGAGGTAAGATAATTCGCATGAAACATCTTCTAGTGAGTGTCTACCAAGTTTGTTCAAATAAAAGCCCTGGGGTCAAAATTGGCCCGCCCCAGGGGGTCATTGATTTTCCCTATATGCATATTGTAAAAACTTTAAAAAATCTTCTTTTAAAGAACCCATAGAGCTAGAGCTAAGATATTTAGCATGAAACATCTTCTAGTAAGTGTCTACCAAGTTTGTTCAAATAAAAGCCCTGGGGTCAAAATTGGCCCCTCCCCAGGGGGTCATTGATTTTCCCTATATGCATATAGTAAAAACTTAAAAAATCTTTTTTTAAAGAACCCAAAGAGCTAGAGCATGAAACATGTTCTAATAAGTGTCTACCAAGTTTGTTCAAATAAAAGGCCTGGGGTCAAAATTGGCCCCGCCCCAGGGGGTCATTGATTTTTCCTATATGCATATAGTAAAAACTTAAAAAATCTTCTTTTAAAGAACATATAGAGCTAGAGCTAAGATATTTAGCATGAAAATTGGTCACTTTTAAAAAACCCAATGAGCTAGAGGTTAGATTGTTAAGCAGGAAAAATCTTTTTGTGGGTGTCTACCAAGTTTGTTCAAGTAAAAGCCCTTGGGTTAAAATTGGCCCTGCCAAAGGGGGGGGTCATTGTTTTTCATTATATGTGTGTAGTAAAAACTTAACATCATGAAACATTTTCTAATGGGTGTCTTCCAAGTTTGTTAAAATAAAAGCCCTGGGGTTTAAACTGGCCCCGCTCTGGGGGCCTATATACAGGTGAGCGACCTCAGGGCCAACATGGCCCTGTTGTTTTTCTCTATCGACCTACCAGCTGGATACTCTAATGTTGTAGAAATGTTATAAATATGATAAAAACGTTACTTGATAGTTATAAGGTGTATAAAAAGGAAAAGTCACTTATAGAGAACTTTTTTTTTTTATTTTCTCATTTTTGTGAAGTTGGCGGCCTAGCGACCCAGCGGCCTGACGGCCAAAATTTTTAATGTTCTAGAAGTGTTATTTTAACAATAAAACGGCATTTAATGAAGTTTTAAAGACAATTCTTGTTATTAAAAGGATATATAAAAAAATCACTTTGAGAACACTTTTGTATTTTATCATTTTTGTAAAGTTGGCGGCCTGGCGTCCTGAACCTCAAAAATACCAGTTTGACAAATACATTCAAACGACTCTTAAGTAATTTTTAAAGACATATCTTACCCTTTAAAAAAGTTACATAAAAGAAAAAAACACATTTAGACATTTTTTTCTCTAGCGACCTGCCAGTTGGATACCTAAATGTAATAGAAATGCTATATATATATATGATAAAAACGGTACTTAATGAAGTTCTTAAGACTATTCTTGATATTCATAAGGTATATAAAAAGAATAAAAAGAAAAAAATCACTTTCAGAGAACTGTTATATTTTTTCTCATTTTTGTGAAGTTTGCGGCCCGGCAGCCTGACGGCCAAATTTTTTAATGTTGTAGAAATGTTATTTTAACAATAAAACGGCATTTAATGAATTTTAAAGACAATTCTTGTTATTTACAGGATATATAAAAAGAAAAAAAAACACTTTGACAACACTTTTTATTTTATCATTTTTGTGAAGTTGGCGGCCTAGCGGCCCTGTGGCCTAACGACCTGAATTTAAAAAAAAAGTTTGGCAAAGAAATTAAAACGACTCTTAATTAATTTAAGATTTCTATCAAACTTGACTAAAATAGGGCTTCTCCCCGTGGGATTAGTCAGATTGCCGTCATTACAAGTATTCAAATATTCTGCCGATGCCATTTGCCTCCTCTGCGACGAGCACGCTCCGAAGCGAAGTGAGAAGCTGTTTAGCCAATGTAGTTGTAGTTACATTTATATGAGTGTCAAATCAAATGGAATCGAAATTTTATTTATATAAACATATCGCAAAAACATAACATATGTATAGCTTTTGACCGACATACAATTTACATTATATTTTAGAACCCTACAGCAACCTGGTAACCACTTTTATATTTTTAATGTTTATACTATTTATTTAAACATAAGTTATGGCAATTTATATGAAATTACATTAAATAACAAATGTTTATCGAAAATACTCATTCCTTTTGCATTATGTTCCTTTGACCGCAGGTCTGTCAGACACTAAGCCTCTAGTGAAAATGAGCAGCTAAACTAATTCAATTCAAATTTATTTCAAATACTTTATTTTCGTCCCATCACATGTATAACATATACAACACAATCAAAATGCATAAAACTGGTTAAAGTACATATTCCATTAAACATAAAATTATATGAGACGTGTAAGCAAAGCTTACATACGTAAATATAATAAAATTTACATATATAATTATGTACAATAGCCATATTACTTTATACTGCGAATCTATTATTTTACCTTTTTTTATCATTCATATTTCTACTATAATGTCTATTTAAAACTCTATATATAAAGCAAATTAATGGGAGGTTTGAGATAAGGTTTGGTGTGAAATTAGGTAGTAATATACGTGTATGGACTTTATTTTAATTAAATAAAATTACATATATCAATACGAAAGACAGTTATCTCTTTCTGTCTTTTCCTTTCTGCCAATTCGCTAAATATTTTACCAGCATTTGCTGAAATACGATAATGACACCATGGTCATTATTTAAATAATAAACAAGGTATGTTTAGATACATTCATAAATCAAAGCGCATCTGACGTTAATATTCGTTGTGCTTCTGGTGAACAAAGGCAATCTTTATAATTTCAACCCATAATTGGTAAAAGTAAAAAGGGAAAATACAAGTTGGATGTTCATTAATGTGTTCATTTATCTATTTCTCAATTAGTACAGTTCTCACTTGCATTTGTTTCCAGGTTATTCGAATATATTATTATTACTTTCTATTTTATTTGTTCTTGAATTATATATATATTTTTGGTGAATTATATATAACCTCGGTGTGTGTGTGTGGTGGGGGTATTCATTGATAACAGTACTAAATAAAACCGTTATGATAATGTGAGAGTGGCGTTGTAATGTTTGTGTACACAAAAGTTTACAATCTTTGTCTGAATACTGTACTAGGATGATTTAAGTCAAACACGATAACGTTTACATTAATCGGTCATACCATTAAGATATTAAGGGTTGTGCAAGTTATTCAGTTATTTGAGTTTGCATTTTTTATTGCAAAATAAATCATGGACACGTAAATCCGGGGAGCGTAGTGGTTAGAGAGTTCAGATTATGAAGAGAATGTTAAGAAAATTAAATCCGAGTTCACATCTGGAATTGAGCAATATTTTTTGTGTTTGAATGCTTTTTACTATCAAATAATATTTTCATATTGTCTTATAAACCTGTGTTTAATAATTTTGTACAATTAAAAGTTAAGCTTTTAACGGTTTAGTAAAATTGAATGAATTTCATTTTAACAGTCATTGAACAGATTGAATAGTATTGTGAATTTAATACTATTAAATACTCTGAATTCAATTTGCTACATTTTTAACAATTTCTGCTCAATTGTATATTTATATACTTTAGTATCTTCCAATCCTCATTTATCACTCTAGTCACGACTGTGCGGGTTGCCTCTAACATAACCTGTCGAAAGCGAATGTGTGTAAAACTAAATATTCTCAAATAGTATTGTATGAACTAAATTCACGAGGAACTAAATCCAGATCGTTGAAATAAATATAGAAAACAAAAAATATAAGAAAAGAAAAAATGCCCTTTCCAGGAATCGAACCAGGATCTTTACACTGACGAAGCCAACACTCAACCACTACGCTATTACGCTGAACAGTTAAAAATGAGTAATTATTTAGGCAATTAAATATTTAGACGATAAATAATATGCTTTTATATAAGAACAAGATATGTTTGTAAAACATGTATGCCCCCTATTGGCAGCCAATTAGTCATGTGATCAGGTTATTATGCATGACTTCTGACCCAGAGAACAAACACTTAATAAGGGTTATCTAGTATCTACTGGTCATGACTAGTCACAAGGTAATACTTATTGTGACCCCATAGGTTGTGTGCAGCAATTTAAGTTATTACAAATCTTACCAAATAATATATGCATAAATTTTATGAATAATGTAGGCCTCATTAATGACAGCCAAGTTGTTATATTACATAAGACTTTCAAATGTGAATACCAAAAGCATTTTTAGTTTAATATAAAAATATCAACCAAGGCAACTTGAGTTGTAGAGTTATTGGTCAAAAACCGTCATTAAGTACCAGGTCAATATGACATTGACCCCTTGACCCCAAAATCAATAGGGGTCATCTACTGGTCATGACCAATCATCATACAAAGTTTGAAGTTCCTAGGCCTAAGCGTTCTTTAGTTATTGATCGGAAACCGTTTTTACCTACAAGGTCAATGTGACCTTGGACCCCTTGACCCCAAAATCAATAGGGGTAATCTGCTGGCAATGACCAATCATCATACCAAGTTTGAAGTTTCTAGGCCTAAGCGTTCTTTAGTTATTGATCAGAAACCATTTTTACTTACAAGGTCAATGTGACCTTGACCTTTGACCCCTTGATCCCAAAATCAATAGGGGTCTTCTGCTGGTCATGGCCAATCACCATACCAAGTTTGAAGTTGCTAGGCCTAAGGGTTCTTTAGTTATTGATCTGAAACCGTTTTTACCTAAGGGGTCAATGTGACCTTGACCTTTGACCCCTTGACCCCAAAATCAATAGGGGTCATCTACTAATCATGACCAATCACCATACCAAGTTTAAAGTCCCTAGGCCTAAGCGTTCTTTAGTTATTGATCGGAAACCGTTTTTATCTTCAAGGTCAATGTGACATTGACCTTTGACCCCTTAACCCCAAAATCAATAGGGGTCATCTGCTGGTCATAACCAATTACCATACCAAGTTTGAAGTTGCTAGGCCTAAGGGTTCTTTAGTTATTGATCTGAAACCGTTTTTACCTAAGGGGTCAATGTGACCTTGACCTTTGACTCATTGACCCCAAAATCAATAGGGGTCATCTGCTGGTCATGACCAATCACCATACCAAGTTTAAAGTTCCTAGGCCTAAGGGTTCTTTAGTTATTGATCGGAAACCGTTTTTATCTAAGAGGTCAATGTGACCTTGACCTTTGACCCCTTGACCCCAAAATCAATAGGGGTCATCTACTGATCATGACCAATCACCACACCAAGTTTGAAGTCCCTAGGCCTAAGCGTTCTTTAGTTATTGATCGGAAACCGTTTTTACCTAAAAGTCCAGGTGACCTTGACCTTTGACCCCTTGACCCCAAAATCGATAGGGGTCATCTGCTGGTCAAAACCAATCACCATACCAAGTTTGAAGTTCCTAGGCCTAAGGATTCTTTAGTTATTGATCGGAAACCGTTTTTACCAAAGAGGTCAATGTGACCTTGACCTTTGACCCCTTGACCTCAAAATCAATAGGGGTCATCTACTGATCATGACCACTCACCATACCAAGTTTGAAGTTCCTAGGCCTTGAGGTTCTTAAGTTATTGATCGGAAACCGTTTTTGCTTACAAGGTCAATATGACCTTGACCTTTGACCCCTTGACCCCAAAATCAATGGGGGTCATCTACTGGTCATGACCAATCACCATACTAAGTTTGAAGTTCCTAGGCCTAAGGGTTCTTTAGTTATCACTCGGAAACCATTTGGTCTACGGACCGACGGACCGACAAGTGCAAAGCAATATACCCCCTCTCCTTCGAAGTGGGGGCATAATTATCGACACCCCTATTTGTCAATATTGATGTAAACAGATAATGAAGGAATAGCGAATTCCTTTATACTATTCCTTCCCTTAAATAAGAGTATGACTATGCCTAAAACTGTTTTAATATAAAACAACAACTAGTTTCAATACAAATTCTGTATTTGAGGAAGCGTCTAGACAGTCAGATGAACACTTATAATATGACATACATTATTATAATTGTATAATAATGCAGTAAAACTTGACTATTATGTGTTTAACAATTTTACAAAACACGTAATCATTTATAATATCATTATTTCTGATAAATATACTTAAATGAAATACCAGCAATATTACTTAATACGATTACGTCACATCTATATGAAAAACTTGAAATATTATTTATACATAATGTTGGTCCACAATATATGAAAACCTTGCTAAAATTTAAAATAAGCGTACAGGTCAGTCTGACTGTCCAAAGCTGAATGACTATATAAATGTGATAGAAACTGTGATAATTATGACTCATTTAAGACTCTCAAGAACAAAGTTCAGTATCTTGTTGCCAAAGCAAAAAAAGAATATTTTACTAATACACTTGAGGAGAACAAAAATGATTCAACCTCTTTATGGAAAACTGTTAAAAATCTTGGTTTGCCTTCCAAGAAGGGTTCATCTTCAACCAGTTCAAATATTTGTTTAAATATCGATGATAATGTGTGTTTTGAAAAGAAACTTATTGCTGAATCATTTAACAAATTTTATACAACAGTTGCATGTAAACTTGTTGAAAAGTTGCCAGAAAGTATGCATAAATTTGGTACGAATTTTGTTAATACTTTTTATGCAAATAAGGGTGTTTTTGCAAACAGTTTTTCTTTTTCCATTGTTTCTGAAAGTAAAGTTCTTAAATACTTAACTACATTAGGTGTCAAAAAAGCTACTGGATTAGATGGTAAACCTTCACGTTTTATCAGAGATGGATCCCCAGTTATTGCTAGTCCATTAGCTCATATCATAAACTTATCCCTTATCCAAGGTCAAGTCCCTGATGATCTTAAATCTGCAAGAGTTGTTCCCCTCTATAAAAAGAACGACAAATTGTCTGTTGGTAATTACCGGCCTGTGTCCATTTTAAATGTTGTATCTAAAATCCTTGAAAAGGTGGTTTATGACCAGGTTGAAGCTTATTTTAAGAAGGCCAACTCTCGGTTTAAATTTCTTTACCGCAAGAAAGAGTTTCTTACTCAGCATACCAAGAAACTTCTGGTTATGTCTCTAATTCAGTGTCACTATGATTATGCATGCTCTGTTTGGTATAATAGCTTGACACAGTCTTTAAAAAATAAGTTACAAACTTGTCAAAACAAAATAATGAGATTTGTACTTGACTTCCAGATTCCAGAGCCCATATTGACCCATCCCACTTTAAGTCCCTTAACTGGTTACCGGTTCACAGAAGAGTTGAACAGATAATGTTGTGTAATGTTTTTAAGATAAAAAATGGCCTGTCTCCGGATTACATGTCTGAACACTTTATTTCGCAAGATTCCGTACATAATTATAGTACAAGACTTAGTCAAAAGGGTGGGTATTGTCTACCTAAGGTCAAAGGTCAGGGTTCTAAATCCTTTGCTTTCTCTGGTATAAAATTATGGAATGATTTACCTGTAGAGTTAACGGAGATCAACAGGTTACAAAGTTTTAAGGTTACCATCAAAAGTCATCTTATGAACAGTATGTAATTTTTTTTACTATGTTCTTACATATTTCGGCTCAGGATATTAAATTGTCTGCTATTTATCTTTTTACAATTTTAGTAATGTGTTTTAAATCCTAGCTGTAAACAGGAGTATCATTAACTCAAGATTTGACTGTGATATACATTTTTATGATTTATTAGTATTTTTAAACATGATTATATTTAGGTGTGCCTCTCTATGTCATGCCGCCAATACAAAGGACCACAATGGAAATAAGAGCTTTTTTGTCCTTTTTTGTGTTATCCTTGGTTTTGGTGAGCATGTCATAGTTTTACTCGTATGTGATATAGTATTTAATAATGCTCATTAATTTATCCTATGTTATATTGTCAACTATGTATATGCTTCTTTTGCCGAAATAAATCTATCTATCTATTGAATCGATAATTTTGCACGTGCAAAATTATACGAATAGCGAAACATAGCGGTCACTCATTACATTCAGGGAAATTAATTTTCTTTTTATTCGCTACTCTCAAGCAAAGAAAATTACATTTCCTTTATACTATTCCTTCCCTTGCATAAGAGTATGACTATACCTAAAACTGTTTTAATATAAAACAAGAAAATCATTGATGCAAAGCATCAAAGGCGACGCCCAAAAAATTTGATCAAGTTTTGCACCCAAAAGATGTGTACTTTATAGCAGTACCATTACATGTGACCTGGAGGCTAGGTCCAGTTTAAGCTGAAACTTAAACCAAAAAGAATAGACTCTGTCTTGCCAAAATGCAGACAATTTATAGTCAATTAACCAATCTTATAAGACTCATGCCATAAGAAAGAATTTCTTCAGATTTATTTTATGAGACACAAGGATTCCTGAGTCATCAGCATATAATCACAGGCACGAGTATCGGACCTGGGAAGAAAAAATATGACCAGATGACCAGATTGATAAAAAAAACTGTGTTTATAAAAACCAAAAAAAAAAAAAAAATGTAAATAATGATCCCCTTTAAAAATTTACTATCAACTTGAAGTATATTTTTAAAGGGGTCATTATTTACATTTTATTTTGGTTGTTGACACTTTTAAGATGAACACAGGTTTTTTATCAATCTGGCCATATTTTTTCTTCCAAGGTCTGATACTGGTGCCTGTGCATTATAATAAAAGCTTACTGCTTAGGGTTGAAGACATGTAATTGACATATATTAGACATAAAAGAGGACCTAAAATGAATATCAGGGGGACAGCATAGGTACTCAGAGCAGTAGTAGAATGAGTACCAGCCACATCAACCAGCTACTATCAGAGATAATACTTAAACCATGTAAGAATGTCATTATATATGGCAGATGCTTGAAGTTTCATGAAGAAGAAGAAAAACAACTTCTTCATGTGCAGTATAGTGTGTTCAACTGTATCAAATGCCCTTTGTAGATCTAAAAGTATCATGCAATACTGCCTTTGTCCATTTCAAATAATGCAATCTGTTAAATGAATCAAACATGTGTCAATTGAAAAACTACTTCTAAACCCTGACTGAAACTGCCTGACCATGACTCGAACCCATGACTTTCAGAAGACCAACTGAGCTATCCGGCCTGCTACACATTTTCTCTTTAATAATGAAACAGTTCTAAACCACAACATATTTCCCCACTATATCGATTTGTGTTCGTGAATTTCTTATGTTACAGAGCTTAGGAAATTGAACTCATGCTTATATGCAGTCACAGGATGAGAAAAACTTTGAGCTTGACCAGAACTTAAACCTGTGACCAACATAAGAAATTTTATGAAGGCTGATTTGTATTTTGCATCAAGGGCAGCGGGCAAAAACATGAAAATGCAACAAACAAACCACTTTGTGGTAGATTGTATTTTCATGTTTCCATGTGGCGCAGTTACTTTTTGAACTATGTTGGTTTTCATGTGGCACAAATCACCCACTATAAATTTAGTGCACAAATTTATTCAAGGGCAAGTAACAATCTACTCTATGTACAGTCTGTTGTCGGGTTGACTCAGGAGACCTGGAGGTTGAGACCGGTGTCCCTTCATTACAAATAGATAAGACAGAAGCTGTCCTTTTCAAACTATGCACATGTTAGAAAAAAAATAAAATAACTATTCAGAATATGATTTTTTGAGACTTTATTAATTATATTGCTTGATCCAAGTTTAAGGACATTTTCAATCAATACATGTTTTATCATTTATAACTTTAAATGAAAGTCTCATCCCTTTAATAATAATGACATACTAGTAACTGTATCTCTTTAAATGCAGAAAAATTATAAGTCTCAACATATCAATATACTACTGTCTAAGATATACATGTATGCACATAACATTAATAATTCCCAGTTTATATTAAATAAATATGAAATCCTAACATTAACATTAACATGCTTTTGATGACCTTACAACTAGTGAATTATATACAACAAAAATAGTATTATAAGTAATACCTAAGATAGACAGAAAAGAACAAATAATTTAGTAAACATGAGTTACTTCCCCTTACAATAAAGAAAACCTGAAACCCCAAAGAACACCCTAAAGAGCAAAATTATGAAATGCTGCAGGTTCAGTTTTATCAAGCCATGCAAATTAATGGTAAAGTATTCATAAAAAAATAGAATGGCCATGTGTCAGCAGTAATTGCAGAAAATCGGATAGCTTTCAACATCCGGATACTGGTACACTTTGTAAAAAACAACCATTCGGCGCAACAGATAAATGTAATAAGGATAAAATCAATAGGATAATCGTTTACAACAGTTCCATTACCTATCCTTATACTCAATTGCAGGTGAACTTTCTTCTTGTAGGGAAAATTTTTGAAAATGTATAAATGAATGAATGAAGTGATACGGCCTCAATCTAGACCACAACGATATTCGAAATCCGGGTTTTAGTATTGTCATTAAAACTAAGGGACAAGCTGTTAAACTTAACCTGCAATTTCGTGAAAAATAATATCACAATGCACATGCTTTTTACATAAAGTAATTAAGTACAAATATAACAACACATTTGTTTACTTGATTTTACGAATCAAAATAAAACTAATTAACACAACATGAAATTAACTGCTAATAATAACAGCTCCTTCCATAGGCAAAAATAAAAAGTATTCCATAATAGACGACGCCGCTCACCGGCGTCGCCAACAACAACTAGTTTCAATACAAATTCTGTATTTGAGTAAGCGTCTAGACAGTCAGATGAACCAAAAAGAACGGGCATGTATTATTTATATATTTTGGACCAACTTATATTTCAAAATGTATATTAAATGAAAATTATTAACATAACACAATGAGTTAATGGAAGTGTACAAATTGTCTATAACATAATTCAAATTCACAAGCCGAGATTTAAAGACACTGGCAGACGCTCATGAACGCTGTCTTTAATGTACATATCCTTAGCACCTTCACTAACCCATCGTCCGTGTCTCTTAAAAATCCTGTCTTTAATACCTTTATTTGCTGCAGCACTCGCTGCTCCTGAACGTAGTGAATGCAAACAATAATTACTAACATTATCAACATGAGGTTTTAACACGTCAATAAAAATATCTCGTAAATTAGAATACGACATTGGCTTATTTATTTTCCTTCTTCTGTATCCAGTTTTTGTGGCACTTATATTACAGAAGAGAAAATGATCATCCAGAAATTCTCCCCACAATATTAATTTCTGAACATTTGCAACTGGGCATAACTTTGTACCTGTTTTTGCGATCAATACCCAAGCCCATCTCTGTATTCATCTGTCTTGCTACTTTCAATGAAAACAGACATATAAGTAGAATTAAACACTATGTCTCTGACACGAATTTTTAAAAAGTTCAGAACTTCTTAAAAAACCTGCGTATGCAATCAAAATAGCGCAGATAATTCGTTGACTTTTTTATATTATTCTCTACATACAATCTGTCATAAATACTATTAATAATTTCTACATTAATAGGTTCTTTCCTTTTAAACTGGCTTTGACAGAAGTCGTTTATTTTAGCTTCAAGAACATTTAAAAACCAATTTTGATTCTGTAGGCGAAATTAATCCATACATATCGTGAAACCATTTAATAGAATAAAAAGCTGAAACGATAGGGCTTGGCGAATATACAGTCTGAACAAGAGATGCTAGATAAATTGCAACTGTCAGTATTTTAGCAGGCAAAGTATCCCTACTCCCCAACCCATTACACAGAGCCCATTTTTGAAAACGTAAAAATGCACCAGTATACTTTTTGTCCGTTCCTCGTGCTCTTGAATTACGCAACAGGTCCGGGAGCAAGTCCACTTTTCCCGCCAAAACATCCGGCAGTTCTTCAATATCTTCAGCGTATATCTGCAGAAATAAATGTAAAAAAGAAAAATGACAATAATATAAATCAGCGCAAACTCAAATTTATGCATTGTTATTATTATCTATTGTTATTGTTGTAATTTTATGTAACAAAAAATGCTATACAGCATTATGTTCTTGTAACAAGCAATACAAAAGGCGATCCCGCCGTATAAAGCAGTAATGCAATGTGCGATACCGCATTTTTCTTTTGCAAGGAGACCATCCGGTTATTACTTAATAGAAATACAAACTTACTTATTTCCCTTGAGTAAACTGTAATTTTAAAGCTAACATTTC
>NW_026862298.1:0-85984 GCF_026571515.1 Ruditapes philippinarum | reverse complement strand
CAACTGGATCCATGCCGCTTCTTCCACCAGCAGAAAGAGAATGGTCATCTGTACCGGAATGCAGCGTAAATTTAACATCTAATCTTCAGTGGCCACCACATCAATGGAAAACATTCACACCTGACCAAAAACGCCTTGTTACAGAATATGCCGCCATGAGACTAGAAGAACACCACAACAACAAATTAACCGTCATGGACAGATCCTTACTTCTCCACAAATACAACTTTTTATCCTTGCCTGGTTCCACCGGTATCAAACTCGATCTAAAAGGAAGATCCAGAATATTGAACTTTCACGTTATTTCAAACATTGCCATCGAAAAAGACCAATCCAGTGACGAAGAAAAGCACAGCATCCTCTACAGTTTCAAGCCATCCGAAGAACTAAAAGACATTCTCTCAAAGATCCATCATGTACCTTTAAGACTTAAAAACAAGAAATAAATTAGTAAGTTAGTAGTGAAGCAATAATGTAATAAAACAGGTAAATATTTAAATAAACAATAATATGTTACAATAGAAGTATTTTTCACAATTTATCCTTTTTCAACATTTCTTAATTTTCCACACTATATAATTGTCAGGTTGGAACTTAATTATAAACAGGTATTGTTGTACTGTGTTTCTTTAAAACAATTATAGATACATAATTATTATAAATCATTTTAAAATATATAAATCAAGCATAAGTCTTTATGTGAATTGTCTGACTGGTTATTATGAAAGTCTTTAAATATAAGTAGTTTATTAACTATTAATATATACTTGAGTGTTTAAGTCTTAACTTGAGTGAACTTAAAGTATGGACTTAAATAATTGTATTATGTGCTGAGGTAATAAGGTATGATAAAGTACTCATAAAATACTCATTGTTGTTATATGTTAACTTTATTTTTACTTAAGTATTGTTAAGAATTAAGATTCTTATATGAAATATGCATTACCTAAGTCATTATTTGAATGCATTTAAATGTACTTAAGTGTTTCAGTGCAAACTTGACTTGTTCTCTTATTAGTCATGCTAATTTGATATGTTTTTAAGGTGCTGATAAAGTCTGAATCTGATATTGACTGAGATGTTATTTTGACAAGTGTTTTTTTAATGTACTTGAACAAATGATGTATTGTAACTTTATTTAACTTCAGGAGAAGTTAGTTTTTAAGGTGGGGGAAATGTAATATGTGTTATTCAATTCATATGCTTTGTCCGAACATGAATTGTCCGAACATGAATTGTACAAGTAATGCTCACCTTATTGCAGAATTTTAATCCATATTATTTCCATAATTAGTTATATTATGTCATTGTACACTTAAACAACATAGTTTGGAACATTGTTAATTATTTTGTATCTGTTTAAATCCATTACTTTGTGCACAATCATACAGAACATTTTGCACTCGAATTTGGCCGCCATATTGACTTGTTCTACTACGGTGCAAGAATATTGTTGTCATCTTGATATATATGCTAATACTTAAGTTTGTGTTATAGGTTGAATTAGAAATTGATTGTTAACATATATTTTTGCATTATATATGAAATACTACAATGGATGAATGCTATATTGTATTTGAGAGTGATTGATTCTAAGGAACTATTTAGGGCACTTGTGCGTATGAAAGTTGGCAAATGTTGGCAACTATTATTTCTATATGTCAAGAGTATTTTTGATATATTGATAAATTAATGATTATCAGTCATTATTTAGTAACCTCTTGTTATGTTTAACATGTATTATATTGTATGTATGTCGAGTGAATGATGTTTATTTATTTGAAAACATTGTAGAACCTGTTTACGCATTTTTATGTTTGCAAGTTCTGATTGGCTGACGCTATGTTTGCCAACATCCGACAGCTATATAAGGGCGGCTGTAACCGAAAATGGCACCAGTTGCAAGCTTCCAAAATCTTCCATAGTAACCAAGGCACTGGGGAATATTTTCAAAGAAACATCTTATTAATCTATTTTATTCAGTAAGTTACAAACAAAACAGGTTATCCCTTAAGAAAACAACAATCCTTTAAGTGTTTTAGTCCGGTTTATTTACAATAAACCGAATTAATTCCGTTTGTGTTTTACATATGCCGAGTTTTGTTTACATAGCAACCCCGTAGTCAAGCTATTTAACATCAACACTATGCAACTGGTGGTCTCCTTTGCTGTTACAACCGCACCTCTTAGTAGATAAATTATAAGTTTCTTACATAATTTATTATTATATTTGATGATATAAACTTGAATTTGTTATCTTCATCAATACACAAGAGATTATTTAAACGTTAATGGTGTTTCTTATTATTAGTTTTCACACTAGCTAAAAACCCTTAAAAGTCAGCTTGTAAGCTTGGTGGCTTACAATATCAAGTGATCATCTTTAAGAAACAACAATGCTAGATTCTTGTCCAGTGTTTAAGAAAAGCATGCGATAATGGTAGTGAGGCTTTATTGGTAATAAAGCAGGTGATTTCACAGTAGTAAAATTGTCTTTAATTAAAATGGAGGCCTCCAATAAAGTATTGAAAGCGGATTGATCACCCACTTGCGATATACTTACGATGATAGCAGAAAGCGTTTCTGCAATGTGAAAGACATTGTTTATCTACATTTTGTGATTTTACCGAATGTATGCGAATACATGAACAAGATAACAGCAATCCAGTAGCATAGTGTTGATACAAGAACTTAAGAAAAATGACCTACCCTACATTTTTATGATTGTAACCATTCTGATTGAAATTACATCGCTTCATTAAATAAACATCGATTTGAGTGAAATGCTGAAATTAAAGAAAATTACCAGCTATCCTTCCTACATGAGTTATACTTTTCTCGTTTCAGTCATGAAATCAAAGTTCTTTTGCGAGACGTGCCCAGCATCTTTTCTTACAAGGAGGGAACTCCAAAACCACTACTTACGTACCAACCACAAGTCATTCCGTCTGATCTGCCCATGGTGTGTTTACCAGAATGAACGTTGTTTATAAATATGTACAGGTCCTAAGAAGGCATGTAAAAAGTCAGCACCCTGTCCAGTTTAAAGAACTGCCACCAAGAGCCTTATCAACAACCAACTGCTTCTACCTATGTAAGGATTCGAAAACGTATATTGAATTGTATGGCGCATCAGATTATAACAGCGTTGAGGCAAAGTTTCTTCAAGAGATGGTCACAAAATGGTCAACTGGTCGCGTTCCTGGTGTTTCTGAATGGTTGAATGGTTGGAAATTAGCCAAGTCTGATTCATCATGTAGAAGTTCAACAATATCAAGTGAACGTGAATTTTCTGCTTTCAAGCCAGTAAGTGCTCCCAAAGTCTACATGTCAACTTTCTTCTTCTTCTATTCATCAAAGTCTGCCTACATCTACTTCAACTGAAACTCACAACAGTCATGAATTGTCTAGATTGCCTTCTCCAACTATACATATGAAAAAAAGATGTCACGAACCATCCATTGATCTCAAAAGTATAATTATTTCGTCTGATGTCAAGGCATATCTTCTTGAAGACAATGAAAATGTAATCATGGGTTTAAACTTCTACCTAACGTTATCCAATCTAAGAAGACCATGGACTCTTTGATGAGAAGAATTTCGACTCTATCTAAACCGTTCAATCCTCCTACTGGTAACTGGAAAATCGTGACAAGTCAACAAATCAAAGATTCATGTGCCAGGATTCTTGGTGTAAACTTTGACCAGATCCTATCCTGCCCTTACACAACCTGCTGAGAACTTTAAAATTTCACGTCCTGCATCTGTCAGCAATATCAACCATAATCCTGAATCTTCTCAACCATCAGCAAAAGGTGATAACATCAATAACACTAACAAGGAAGACACTGTAAAATCAGATGTAAACAACAACAACAACAACAACTTAAACAACAATGAAAATGAAGAAAATGCACACAGTCCAGCTGTAAATGTAAATTCAACAGAAGTATCTAAAACCTCTAACATAAATGACGAAATCATCTCTTCAGTTAATGATCCAGATGTGGACGATAATGAACTTGATTACAATGATTTAAGATCTCCAACACCAGTTTCTATAAATGATCCAGATGAACCTTTTAACAGTCCTTACTATAATGCTGGAGCAACACCAACAGATAATAGATACGAACACATTCCAACACCATCATATGAACCACAAAGCAGTAACATTACACCTGTAGTACCAGAATATATACCAACACCTAAAAATGAACTAATTATCAACAAAGCTAAGACTCTCCTGACAACTGGATCCATGCCGCTTCTTCCACCAGCAGAAAGAGAATGGTCATCTGTACCGGAATGCAGCGTAAATTTAACATCTAATCTTCAGTGGCCACCACATCAATGGAAAACATTCACACCTGACCAAAAACGCCTTGTTACAGAATATGCCGCCATGAGACTAGAAGAACACCACAACAACAAATTAACCGTCATGGACAGATCCTTACTTCTCCACAAATACAACTTTTTATCCTTGCCTGGTTCCACCGGTATCAAAACTCGATCTAAAAGGAAGATCCAGAATATTGAACTTTCACGTTATTTTCAAACATTGCCATCGAAAAAAGACCAATCCAGTGACGAAGAAAAGCACAGCATCCTCTACAGTTTCAAGCCATCCGAAGAACTAAAAGACATTCTCTCAAAGATCCATCATGTACCTTTAAGACTTAAAAACAAGAAATAAATTAGTAAGTTAGTAGTGAAGCAATAATGTAATAAAACAGGTAAATATTTAAATAAACAATAATATGTTACAATAGAAGTATTTTTTCACAATTTATCCTTTTTTTCAACATTTTCTTAATTTTCCACACTATATAATTGTCAGGTTGGAACTTAATTATAAACAGGTATTGTTGTACTGTGTTTCTTTAAAACAATTATAGATACATAATTATTATAAATCATTTTTAAAATATATAAATCAAGCATAAGTCTTTATGTGAATTGTTCTGACTGGTTATTATGAAAGTCTTTAAATATAAGAAGTTTATTAACTATTAATATATACTTGAGTGTTTAAGTCTTAACTTGAGTGAACTTAAAGTATGGACTTAAATAATTGTATTTATGTGCTGAGGTAATAAGGTTATGATAAAGTACTCATAAAATACTCATTGTTGTTATATGTTAACTTTATTTTTACTTAAGTATTGTTAAGAATTAAGATTCTTATATGAAATATGCATTACCTAAGTCATTATTTGAATGCATTTAAATGTACTTAAGTGTTTCAGTGCAAACTTGACTTGTTCTCTTATTAGTCATGCTAATTTGATATGTTTTTAAGGTGCTGATAAAGTCTGAATCTGATATTGACTGAGATGTTATTTTGACAAGTTTTTTTTTAATGTACTTGAACAAAATGATGTATTGTAACTTTATTTAACTTCAGGAGAAGTTAGTTTTTAAGGTGGGGGAAATGTAATATGTGTTATTCAATTCATATGCTTTGTCCGAACATGAATTGTCCGAACATGAATTGTACAAGTAATGCTCACCTTATTGCAGAATTTTTAATCCATATTATTTCCATAATTAGTTATATTATGTCATTGTACACTTAAACAACATAGTTTGGAACATTGTTAATTATTTTGTATCTGTTTAAATCCATTACTTTGTGTGTACAATCATACAGAACATTTTGCACTCGAATTTTGGCCGCCATATTGACTTGTTCTACTACGGTGCAAGAATATTGTTGTCATCTTGATTATATATGCTAATACTTAAGTTTGTGTTATAGGTTGAATTAGAAATTGATTGTTAACATATATTTTTGCATTATATATGAAATACTACAATGGAATGAATGCTATATTGTATTTGAGAGTGATTGATTCTAAGGAACTATTTAGGGCACTTGTGCGTATGAAAGTTGGCAAATGTTGGCAACTATTATTTCTATATGTCAAGAGTATTTTTGATATATTGATAAATTAATGATTATCAGTCATTATTTAGTAACCTCTTGTTATGTTTTTAACATGTATTATATTGTATGTATGTCGAGTGAATGATGTTTATTTATTTGAAAACATTGTAGAACCTGTTTACGCATTTTTATGTTTGCAAGTTCTGATTGGCTGACGCTATGTTTGCCAACATCCGACAGCTATATAAGGGCGGGCTGTAACCGAAAATGGCACCAGTTGCAAGCTTCTAATAACTTTCCATAGTAACCAAGGCACTGGGGAATATTTTCAAAGAAACATCTTTTTAATCTATTTTATTCAGTAAGTTACAAAACAAAACAGGTTATCCCTTAAGAAAAACAACAATCCTTTAAGTGTTTTAGTCCGGTTTATTTACAATAAACCGAATTAATTCCGTTTGTTTACATATGCCGAGTTTTGTTTACATAGCAACCCCGTAGTCAAGCTATTTAACATCAACACTATGCAACTGGTGGTCTCCTTTGCTGTTACAACCGCACCTCTTAGTAGATAAATTATAAGTTCTTACATAATTTATTATTATATTTGATGATATAAACTTGAATTTGTTATCTTCATCAATACACAAGAGATTATTTAAACGTTAATGGTGTTTCTTATTATTAGTTTTCACACTAGCTAAAAACCCTTAAAAGTCAGCTTGTAAGCTTGGTGGCTTACAATATTTAATAGAACTTTGGATTTCCATGGATAACAGCATAATTCAGACATTTGTATAAATGAAGATTAAAACATTTGAAGCAGATTTATATATCTCATTTTTCACGTTTTCATTGCAAAACTATTTACTGCTCTTAGAAATTTACAATCTTTTAAAGGTAATATTATACACGGTAACATGACAATTATAACGAACTAAAGAAAATATCTAACACACTTGTAAACAATATAAACCTTTTATGAATCACATTGTTTATTGGTTTCACTTATGAAGTTATATCTAAACAAGACATAATTTACATATTACTAATTCAAAAGATATTAAATTAACAATTTTCAGTTTGTAAAAAAGCTTTAAATATAATATTAACTCACGTAACACAAATAGTTTATTTTATTATTTTTTATTTGTTACTGATGATTCGTTTGATGTAACACTTAAGACCTTCGGAATGATATGAAGAGAAGTATTTTCTACTTATAAGACTAATGTAGACTAAAAGGAGATAAAAGTCAGACATGACACTGAAACACATCAGTCATTTTATAGAAATCTAATGTTTTAAGGGGAAAAATGGAATACCTTTGAATAGATATTGTTGAAACGATACTTTAAGGAAGAGGCTTATAAATTGATACTATTATATGTGATAAGCAAATTAAAGTCTTTATTTACAATTTTTCTTTGTTAACTTTAAACAATGAAAAATCTGGTGAATTCTTAAAACAATGTGACTATTTTTCGTAAAACTTACCTTTATGTATATATTATAATTAAGTATTGAATCTACACAAATATAATATTCTATTTATCACATTTATAAAATAAGAACGGTAAACTGTTAACAAGAGTCATTTTTTTCTTTGACGCCTAGTGTGTAACGCTAACATAAGCACGCTTAACGCTATGTTTATAGCGCAAATGACGTCACGTCAAAGTGTTATAATTACACTAGTGTAATATCGTCTAGTGTAATATCGTTTTAATTGAATTGCTTTATTACACTCCTGCGCCGTTGTTTATGTATTAAATAGAGGATATTGAATGAGTGTAGAATTAATACTAAATTTTTTGAACGAGTTGAATAAAATTATATAATGCGAGCCTCTGACGAGCATAATATTATATTATTCAACGAGTTCAATAAATTTAGTATTGAATTTACACGAATATAATATTCTATTTATCACATATATAAAATATGAAACGGTAAACTGTTAACAAGAGTCATTTTTATTTGACGCGCCTAACATTAGCGCGCTTTAACGCTATGTTTATAGCGCAAATGACGTCACCTCAAAGTGTCATTTCACTAGAGTAATATCGTCTAGTGTAATACCGTTTTGTTTTGTAAATGGCTTTATTACACTCATGTGTCGTGATTAATGTGATTATTATAACCTATAAATTCTCGTTTTACTAGTTACATCCGCGAATGTAAGAGCTATTTTCTTAGTAATAAATCTCAATAACTTGATACATAATTTACTCATAAAATGGTTCCAATATTAAAAAATGATCTGTTTAATTGGCAATCAAATTTATTTATTCAGAAAATAGGTAGAAAAAATGCTGCAGGTAGGTTATTCAGTCTTGATATTGGCTGTTATATTTATAACTAGTAATAATAAATTATTATACATTTAATGAAATGACAACAGTTCATTGCAGAACATAAAACTATTTTTTTAGTATTTCATTATTGACATGTAAGTAAAAGATCAATAGAAACATTCAAGTGCTAGTTGAGAATTGGATTACTAATACTCTTGTATACGTAAGTAATTTCCTGATAATTAGAATGATCGTACTCTCATAAAAAAGAACCAAAATAACATACGTATCCAATATTTTACTCATACCCTATATGTACTTGGTACGGACCGAATAAATGAAAAGATAACGTTTTCGGTATTGATGATATTGTAAGTGTACATGTCACAAAAATAAAAGGCCTAGTTTGAGAATGCATATGCATCCATAGGAATTCACATACAACATGGATTTGGCTTCCGTTGCCGAGTGGTTAAGAGCGCTGACTTTAAACCACTTTTCAGTCCCTATTGAGGGTTCGAAAAACATTCTTTCATGTGTAGAGGCTATCCAGCCAGCTAACGGAACGTCAAAGTTTCCATGTATCTGCCCGTTTGTGCCTGAAAGAAATGCAAGGAAATATACTGAACCAAAATAGAAACTTTCGCAAAGTATGTGCCAGTTGTTCAAGGGTACCACTTAGATGTACACACATATATACATGAAGTAGCTTGTAAAACTCGTTTTGTTTGCAAAATCGGTCAGCTAATCCCCGTATAAAAGCCCGATATGTTTATTCAACGTAAAAATCGAGTTTCAAAAGGATTGAAAAACTGTACTAACATATCTACATTCAAACTTGGAGAAAGTTTGTTTTTTGTTTCAGTATACATCGTATTCCTCCACCGGTCAAGCTGAGACGTCGCCATATGACGAACATAATTTATCTTCATCAATAGCGCATTAATATATTTAGAGGTAACTTAAGTGTTATGGACAATTTCAAAGAGTTGCAGCAATTATCATCATTGTACATATTTTGTTTGAGTTCATAACTTGTAACACATGATACAGTTGTTCAGAATTTGGTTTAGCATGATAAAAGTTACTTACTTGTCTCATGGATGAATTAACAAGTCTGACAGTAAATAATATACTTTGTTGTTATTAAGAAATTGATAGATAATGAAATTCAATATTTTTTCGCTGACAAAATATTAAGTTTTGTAGTTTGGTAGTTTAATTAACGTAATTGGATCAAGTTGTCTTCCACATAACAGTTGCAATACGTATCTTAAGAAAATGTGTCGAAAGTGCATGGATACATATTGTAACACTTCCACATCAGAAACATATCAACCTTTGAATGCTGTGCTGTGTTGATCAATTATCTATTTGTATTGTTATATTATTATTCAGTCTATTGTGCATTAAATATTTGATAATTTTGTTGGCCTCATATAATAATGATGATTTAGGTCATAATGATGATGATGATGATTTTGATAATGGTGGCTTATAGTTCAGAAAGTTGTAAAGATGCCTTTTTTTCCTAGATTTCCATAAAAAAGTTTAAAATGGACTTGCCACGACAACAATACAGAACGTTTAATGCACTTTTGAAATAGGTTTGTCATTGCAAATTTACGAAACAAATTGAGATGGCAAGGCATTTCGCCATTACAACTGCAACCTTGCATGCATTTTTATAAAACAAGGAAGGATAGAAGAACGAAGCAAATTAACTTTCAAACTTTTAATTAAACATAATGGAACAATTTTTAATAGTTTTCATTCAATTTGTTAAAACGCTAAAAATATGGGTTTAATTTGACAAAATTTGGCCTGGCAAAATTAAACCGGCAGATATATATTTTTGAATTATTGCTTGCTCTTAAATTTTATTATAGCTAACTCCGTTTCAATAAGAAAAAAATTGATAATATCTGACAGGAGAACACTTCATCTTAATACAAGAATGTACTATTATATGCCTCGTATGATATGTTGAGAAGTATTTCATTATGCGGCCGTAATAAAAATCCGTTTTTACATGTTAATTATAAACGGCAGCACCTGCTTGCTAGCAAGCTACTATTGATATATGATTTTTAAATGGAAAATGGATTAGAGTTACAAGTGCTAATACTTAGAGAGTAACACATCTTTAAAATAAATAAAAATGTCAGCGTTCGTATATTAAAAACATGGTGTTTCATACGTAGCTACTTACTAGTTATGTAGTAACTAGTGCGTCGATATCAAATTTGAACGATAGTGCGGACGACAATACACACAAACGTGTAAAGAACCAAAACACAAACAATACACAACCGGAGTACTTTGTTTATGGTTCTCCATTAAATAACATGAATAATATGAGTAACATGACCAATATTGGATATTTACCGGCTTTTCCAGGACAATACATGCAACCGTCACCAACTCAGTTCGGGATAACACCAACCGCCACCCGACCTCAGTGGGCAATTGATATGATGGAAGACATTAAAATCATGTCAGATGACATAAAAAAACATAAAAAACAAGTGTTTCTAAAATCGATGGAATTGAAAAATCAGTTAATTTGATGACCGCTCAACTCAGTGATCTATCGATAAAAGTCAATGACATAGACAAGCGGGTCAGTGATACGGAACAGTTCAACTCGTTTATTAATTCAGAATACGAAAGGCAATCATTAGAATTGAGTACAATAACAACAGATGTGAACTCTCTTAAAGAAAAATGTAACTCTATGAAACATACTATAAAAAGCCTTGAATGCACCAACGCTCAAATCCAAGCTAAGGTGGCCGAGAATGAATTCCGTAGTATGAGGAATCCCAGTCTTGTCTACACAAAGTAACACGGATACTTTCAACGGAGCTACAAGTGATGACAACATCGGCATGGAGCCTGACGAACAAGAAATATCCATATGTCAGCAAGTACAGACCTTGAAACGCAAGCGTGCAAGGTTCTTGTCAAACAATTCATTAAGGACGTGTTGAAAGTTAAAGCTGATAATATAGTGTTCGACCGAGCACACAGGCTAGGCAATGATCGCAAGAAACCCCGACCCATAATTGTGAAATTCCACTATTATAATGACCGGGAACGAATACGCAAGGCATCTTTAGGACGTAAAGACTACATGAAAGCAAATAATGTTGGAGTTGGGGTGCAGCTTCCAAAAGAATGGCGCGAAGCTCGACAAGAATTATATCCTATCTTTAACGCTGAGAAACGGAAGGGAAATAATGATAAATTCATAGGAGAAAAGCTTTTTATCAATGGCATTGAATTTAAATCACAGTCTACCAACAACACATCATAGGGAAGTCGTGAAGAGAACCCACTTGATTTATTATCATGGAATGTCAACGGGTTAGTAAGGCAAATCGCTGATCCAGATTTTGTGGATTTAATTAAAAAACATGACATAAACATCTTAACTGAATTTTGGATATCACAAAAAACACATTACAACCTGAATATTCAAGGAAATAGCGCACATCATTTGTACGGAAACAAATCTGTAACCACACGTAAAGGACGCTACTCTGGTGGAATTACAATATATTATAAATCTGAATTGTGTGACAAGATTAACATTATAGAAGAACATCAGTGTGGTATTATGTGGTTTAAACTATGCAAATCTATATTTAACTCTAATACGGATGTATTTATTTGCTGTACATATATTCCTCCTTCTGATTCAAAAGTCATTAATCGCAATCAAGAAGATTTTTGTTGAATTGATTGAAATAGGCATTGAAAAATATTGCATTCAAGGTCAAGTCTTTGTCACTGGCGACTTTAACTCTAGAACATCTAAGGAATCTGCTTTTATAGTATATGATAGATTTATAGATAACAATACTGATCTTATAGATAATGAGTACAATATTTTAATTCGAGCAAACAAAGACACAATATTAGATAATCATTGGAAGCGATTAATACAAATGTGTAAGACAACAAATTTATTAATATGTAACGGCCTACTTCATTGCGACAAGAATGTAGGTGACTTTATTTTTATCGGTAATAATGGATTTTCAACAGTTGATTATTTATTAACACATCGGTAAACTTTGATATGATATCCCTCTTTGATATTATGAAACCGACTGAGTTTTCAGACCATAACGCTATACATTTACTTTTGCGATGTAAACCACGGCATCGTCCGAATCGTGATGACGTAGTACCGAATAGCGAGTCATATATTGCATGGGATAACACGCGTGTTGAATTATTTAGGAATGCTTTAATAGGTAACAAAACGAATATAGATCAAATCGTGCAAAACTTACATATGACAAGCGTTGATCAATCGGTCGAACAATTCACGGTTTATATGCAAGAACATGCTTTCAGTGTTTTTGGTAAAAACAGAAAAATAAATAAGCCGAGTTTATGTAAATTTTCAAAAGAAAAAAAGAAATGGTTTAATCACGAGTGTTACAATGTCCGCCATGAATTCAACGTAGCGAGAAATTACTATTTAAGACATAAAACAACAGAAAATAAAAATAATTATTTGAATAAAAAAATAAAATATAACAGTGTAAAGAATAAATGTAAAAAACTCTTTAAACGTAACGAGGGTAAACGTGTTTCAAAATTAGCAAGTTCAAATCCAAAGGCTTTTTGGAAGGACGTTAAATCGCAATATAAACAAAATAACGGGGGTCCAAATAATATATCTATTGACGATTTTTATATGCATTTCAATAACTTGTATGGAACGCAACCTGTTTCAGATTAAAACTTGAATGATCAACAAGAACAGATTGTCCAAAATTAATGTTTAGATGCGTTATTCACTATCTCGGAATTGAAATATGCTGTTTACAGTCAAAATAATTCAAAAAGTCCGGGTGAAGATTACTTAATAGCCGAAGTATTTAAACACTCTTTTGATATTATTTCCCCTTTCTTACTTCAATTATATAACAAATTATTCACCGAAGGTATCTTTCCTGAAACTTGGCAACAAGGCATAATAGTTCCGATTTTCAAAGGCGGAACAGCTGAAGCAAAAAACTCTCGAGAAATCACATTGAATAATATTTTATCTAAAATTTATTCTAAGATGCTAATAACTAGACTTACTAAATGGGCAGACGAAAATTCAATATTAATAGATAACCAATATGGTTTTCAAAAATCAAAATCAACCCATGATTGTGTATTCATTCTTCATGCTATTATATTTAAAACATTATCAATGAAAAAGAAACTATATGTAGCATTTTTAGACTGGGAAAAAAATGTTTGATCGAATAGATCGGGTAATGTTGTGGCAAAAATTAATTACTGCAAACGTAAGCACTAAACTTATAACAGCTTTTAAATCCATGTACTTAGTTGTAAAATCAGTAATTCGATATAATTCTAGGAATTCAGATCCCATAACATCCTTTATTGGAGTAAAGCAGGGAGACCCAGCTAGTAGCATACTCTGTCTTTTTTTCCTAAATGATATTGTAGAAAATATTAATAGTAACTTAAATGGTATTTTAAGTATTGATGACGTAAAAGTATTTTTATTATTGTTCGCTGACGACGATGCATTATTTGCTTATGACCCTCAATCTCTACAATCAATGTTAAATGATGTACAGACTTACTGTAATACATGGAGACTTCGATTAAACGTCAGTAAGACAAAAATAATGATATTTGAAAACGGTCGTCATACATCATATGATTTTTATATATGTAACTCGCGTATTGACATCGTTCAGTCATTTAAATACCCTGGTGTTCATTTGTTTAAAAACGGGAATTGGAATCGCACGCAACAGAGAATCGCTCAACATGCTGAGTTTTCACTTCACAATTTATTTATCGTTTACAACCAATTAGAACTACCTGTATCCCAAAAAATATATCTTTCTCATTCTCTTGTAATGTCTACTCTTAATTACTGTGCGGAGGTATGGGGTCATCACGCTGGACCAGATATTGAGATTGTACATACGAAATTTTGTAGGAAAGGTCTATGCGTAAAACGCTCAACAAACGTAGATGCTCTATACGGCGAATTAGGGAGGACACCAATGAATGTGTATCGAAAAATTATATTGATAAAATACTGGGTTAAACTAATTACTTTAGATAATCAATCACTACAAATTAAAACTTATAATATGTTGATGAGGGATGCTGAATTAGGAAATACATATAATGGTAATAACTGGGCTAGTGAGATTAAAGAAATACTTTATAATCACGGTTTAATGTACTTATGGCAAAACCAATGTAACATTCAAATTAACGTAAATATGATTAAACAACGGATATTAGATGTGTATTATCAACAGTGGTGCTCATCAATAAATAACTCTCCTCGTCTCGAAACGTATTGTTTATTTAAACATGAATGTAAATTAGAAAGTTATCTCGACTTTATACAGGAAACAAAGTTTAGAATATCTTTAACGAAATTTCGTACATCCTCACATGATTTGGCAATAGAACGCGGACGCTACATAAATATTCCTAGGACGGAAAGAATTTGTTTAAATTGTAATTCTAATATGATCGAAAATGAAGATCATTTTTTACTTATATGTCCAAAATTTAGAGAACTACGTAAAACATATCTAAAACGTTATTATTATACCTGGCCTAACTTACAAAAATTCAAAAACTTGTTAAGTGAATCTAACCGGAAAATTATTCAGAATCTATGTAAATTTATATATTATGCTAATGTAATGAGAAACTAACAAACATTCTATAATGTTATAAGCTCTTCAGAAAACTTTTGTCAATATTTTTTCTATAAACATAAGTAAAATCCATACATTTCCATTGAATTTCATGTATTTTGTTTGCTATAAATATGTTACATGTTTTATGCAATAAATATATTGAATTGAATTGAATGTACCATAAAATGTTTTTATGTCTGCACAAACAAAGTACATTATACTAGGCAAATATTGCAATGGTGTATGTTTGATTGTCGTGATGATTTAGAACAAAGTGCATTTTGTATCGTTTAAATATCAGACACATATCTGGACGATGTTTCGAAATGTTATATATTTTAATCAATTAGTTATTATTTATTAAATCATTGAATCCTAAACTATTTGTCTTTACAAGAAAAGAAAGAAATATTCTAAATGCTACAATTTTGATCTCGTATAAAATGAATGCTTAAATAATTTTTTTAATACAACATCTTTGACCTATTAACAGATAAACGGATGGATGTATAACGATATGTTCTAATTAATTCATAATACAAACAGTTGTTTATATACACATTGGCATCAGAAAATACAATTCGCTTGTATCTAATTACAAAATCTGAGAATGCAATACCATAAACGTACATTAGTTATCTTTAATTCAATAAAAATGATGTCATAATGTCCTTAAATATTATTTACCGCTCACAGTCATCTAAGGAAACACACATACAAACAAACTGAAAACCTGTATTGTGCGACCAACAATTTTGCATTAAAATAAATCGTTCATGCTTTGAAAAAAAAAATCAAACGTTCATGCTTTGATTGATATATTTATAATTCACATTAAAGGTTAGTAAGAAATAATATGTAACAACAAATGATATAAACATTTAATTATCAACTATTTTATTGAAGAAACCATGTCTGTTTAAATTTTAAGAAATTACTTGCCCGATCTATTCAAAAATACCCGTCATTAAGCTGAACTGTTTGAGAACAGAAAAACTTGTTATAGCGATCAGTTAGGTACTGATATTTAAACTTTAAATCTTGTAATAATATATAAAACACGATGAATATGCAATAATCTATCATTTCATTATTAATTTCAATCTTATCTGCTCTGTTTGCTAGTTTGCTATTTAGTCGCTTTTTTAGGGTTGGGGTGCGTGTACCCTACAATAAAGATTGGTTTGTCCAAATTTTATGATGGACAAGTTCATTTAATATATTGTGTGAGTAGGATAAATGACCAATTTCTTTGCCTATATATGGTATCAAACATTTACACACAAACTAATAGTTCAAAATTGTGCGGAAATGTCTGTTTGTTTTCAAAAAGCCCTAAGCAAATGTATTGGAAGCCATGTAATGACATAGAATAAACACTAAAGTTGGAGTTCAATCTGATATTTTGTAATGAAACACAAACCTATTTCCTAAGCAACATTTGATGGTTTCGTTAAGTTTATTTTACGCAAATGAAACTTTCTCTTTATTACATTGACATTTCGCAGATCAAAGTTTTGTTACTTGTACTTTATTTTGCCGCCCACTTCACAGGCAATATGAGTTTAAATCAAAAGGTGTGTATCATGCTAAACATATTTTTATTGATCTGCAAAAAAATCAACTTTAATCAAAAATAGTATGGCATGATGTAAGAAGAAAATCTTTAGGGCCTACATTTCGAAATATCAAATTATGACAAACTATTTGTTGTTGATGTGTTATGATATATACAGAACTATTCAAAACGTTTGAAAAATTATAAACTGCCTATTAAAGGGATATTCAGGCAAATTAATGACAAAATATTGTAATGATCTTATATACACAAATAATGCTAAATTACATTTTCTAAAGCCCCGGTAGGAATTTCTGTATAAATTCTATATTTTTTGGGTTTGAAGCATACATATATCTATATATGTTGGACGAAATTTACCCGCCGACAGCATCATTGAGTAGTTTTAAAACAAGTCATGTGACTGGAACAAAACATGGAAGTTACTATAAAAGATATTATGAATATTGTATGATTGAAACAAGTCTAGGCCATTCATTTGACATGTTCTTTCAATTTTGCAGAGGTCACTGTGACAACTTTTGTGAAATTTTAAAGCTCTTACCAGACCCACGTGGGTCAAGTTAGGAAACCACCATTTTATTCTTTATAAGGAGTAAAGTTTTGTTACTGAGACTGCCCTGTGTATTTATCTTGAAGACATTTACAGAATAATGAATGGAAAAGTCAAAACGAAGAAATGAAAATTTTGCCCGTGTCTCTATTTTGTGTGAACTAAAGTGAATCTGTTTGTGTAGTGATACTTAGCAAATGATGCTTATTCTTACACAGCTTTCATTATTTTGATATCAGTAAAATATATGTAATTTAAACTATTTTTATCGCATACATTTCTATGTAGCAATACAAGATCATAAAATAATCACAAATGTTATTTTCAAGAAACAACAAAAGCAATTATTGCATAGCTATATTACCTCGGTGAAGTCGTAAATACATGTATGTGCCAACAATTAATGGTTAAACTACGCTCAAGTCAGTACTAGCCTAATTGTCCGACAACAAAATATAATTGATTGTTTATTCCCGACAATTACTATTTGGATTTTTAAAGACTGTTTATGTCATATGCATAAGAAAGGAATGAGACGATGTATATTAAGTTTTTCAATATCCTAGGTCTTTTTTCCTCTTCACATTTTGAACGTTACATTTCATTGCTATATGAGGTCGTTTTTTTAGCTGGACCGTTATCGAAAAGATTATACAGTGTTACCATAATAACTACTAAAATGTGCATATAAGTACAAAACAAATAACCTCTTGTTTCGATGCTCTTTCTATTTCGTATTGAATGGGCTTGTACGTAGGCTGCAAGTGAGCAATAAAGAGTAATTGTTTATTATATTCTTTGATAACATGGACACAAGAGAACATTGATCCTTTATCTAAAAGCACATGAGATTGATTGAAATTCAATATGTTGATTGGATTCGATTCGATACTTACAAATATATTAATTTTCTAGTCAGAATGAGGCATTTATAACAAGTATCTTAACATACAAAATAAAATGGTAATAAGGATTCTGCAGTAAAAAAATAAACGTTATGAAACTATAAAAGTAATACTAAAATATACCAGTTTACAGTTTTAAGTAGAACGTATTCGTTTTTTTTATTATTTTTTGTAATAAGCAATCGTCTTAATGTGCAAAATGTATGTCTTACTTCGGTAAGAAAGATATTTTAATATTCAGTAAAATATTTTATGAATAAGTTGCACATTTCCACATTAACTTACTTATATTACTCATCGTTATCCACCTTCTATACAACTGATTGTAGTTCCTGGCAATTTTTGGTACTTTGATAACTGTGTGCTACAATTTCTTTATAAAAACAAGCATTACTGTTTGAAGACTTTGATTTGTTGAGTTGTGGATTATGTGGATGAATAAGTAAGAAACCAAGATTTTTTATGAATCGTAAACTTACATAATATACGGATAAACCTTACAGTAAAATGATATATATACTCGGAATATAAAGGCGCGTTTTAATTATTGTTTGCAGATAATATAAACAAGAAATTCCTCTGTCAGACTGATGCATCTCGAAGAAGTTATTTTTGTTTTATATGATCTTTAATTGATCTGTCTGTTTTCAAACAGAAATGTAAATATATAAATGCTATTTGTGTTAAGTAACGTTGCAATTAATACAAGCCGATAGAGTGTTTAACGACATCGTATTGCCGTAAAATGTAGTAGTTACAAAGATGTTTAAAGACCATGGTAAAAGCTCACTGTCGTGAAAATGTCTTCTTTTTAATGTTTTCTCGTGATTCGTTTATAATTTCCACATGACCTCAGTCATAAGACTACCAATTTCTGATTGAAAACTAAAGATGTATTTTATAACTCTATCAATTTAAATTTTTAAACCATTTTGACACTATCAGTACAATAATTGTTCTAATGTATGAAACTGTGTGTCATAGCATGGCAAGGACATAACAATTAATCTTCGTACTGCTATTTCTACACGCACTTATTGACATTATTAAGTAGGTGTCGGATTTAACTAGTAAAGTTTGATTTCAATCGGTAGAAAATTAAAGTTATAACTGCTAAAACTTTTTTACTTAGACAACTTCCGACGCTTATTGCGTTTTTATTTAGAGATTTATTTCGTTTTTATTTTGTATTCTAAGAAACAATGAATTAATGCAAACAATTATCTAGATGTTTCTAAATGACTGTCTCAATGCATTTGCTTAAGTACACACTTTATGTAATTAAATAGTCTTTTAGGAAAACTTACTAAGTCTTAATATTTTAATAAATATCAAGTAACCTTTATCATTCGAATAGATCAATATCAAATTCCTTTTATCTTACTTATT
This sequence comes from Ruditapes philippinarum, assembly GCF_026571515.1. NCBI lineage: Eukaryota > Metazoa > Mollusca > Bivalvia > Venerida > Veneridae > Ruditapes > Ruditapes philippinarum. The sequence goes on along the minus strand of NW_026862298.1, from coordinate 66,655 downwards.
TTTAGAGGCCACAAAGCGATATAAATGTCAAATTTCAATCAAGAAGATAGTGTAGTATGCATACTTTAAATTATGTGTCAGCTGAAAATTAAAAAAAAGAATTATATCTGAACATCAGAATGAGCATAAGAATGAATTTTCATACAGTTCAGTTGCAATGCTAACATAATTCAACAATAAATTTTACGCTTTTCCTTTGCTGTCAGATTCGATATAAAATATTATTCTTTTAAAATTCGTCATAGTATAGTATATTCGTTAGTATATCAAATCGTTATTCTGTACAGCCTCTACAAAAGGAGATAAACAATTTAATTGTTGATCAGGAAAGTTAAATTAAGACTGTTTATGTAGTTTACTATTAAAATATTTTTAAATTGTTGGTACAATGTGTTATTGGCTATTGCTCTATTCAGGGTTGCTTTACAGATGTTAAAAAGTAAAGTTTTTTTCGTTATAAGTGGAAATGAAATAAATAATGTACTGCAGTACATGTAAAAATTATCATTCTTATTAGGTGAATAATCATAAAAGCTTATTTCGGAATCAATCTAACTATAATTATAAATGTTTCACAATTTTAACTATTGCGGAGTTTGTTTACAAAGAGGGGATTTTCTTTTAAATATACTTAAACTGAACAAATAATAAATGGAAACGATCATTGTGCAATGCTATACTAGACACAACGTTGATACTCAACAATTTTAAAAATCTATAATTGAAATTAACTTATTTTTGCTTTTTATGTCATTTTACAATTAAGAAGAAGTAAAACGCATTAAAGTACTGATGCATAATTTACTTTTTAAGTGAAATGGTTTTTAATGAATATTATGAAAAACAATAATTTAAATAATTTTGTTGATAATATTTTGTATAAGACATAACAACAAACCACAGAGGCGTTATATAAGTATGTTGTTCGCAAGTGTGAGATACATGTTCCGATATTACATATATTTATGTAGTAGATGATAACTAAATAACAAAGTGAACAAAATATTATCGTTCATCATAATAGATTGTCATACAAAATCACTTAAACTGTATCAAGCACATTTTTTAGAATATCCAAATGATATATTTCTATTGTGCCTATCAATATTTGAAAACAGAAAGATGTAATCATTGCAGATTAATCGTCTTTAATAAGTCTTAAGAAGCACAGCCATTTTTATAAGATCTGCAGTCCTAACAAAAAAAACAAAACAAACTCAATGTCACATTAAATCACAAGATAGTGCTTGTGAACTATTAGTGTCACGAAATGGGGATGTGTTTTCAAATTATGCTCTTGACATTTTTGTTTAATTTGATCTGGTACTGTTGTTTTTAACCGATAAAACATGAAAACCTCAACATTCTGAGAGAGAGAGAAAAAAACTTCATTTGACTGTGAGAGTTTCTAAATGAAAAAGAAATAACGCTGTATTTTACGTGCAATATTACAAATCGAATTAATTTCTAAATACTAACAATGACCTCTTCCTCGTCCCATCTCCCCCAATTTAATACCTATTTACTGGTGAGAATCTGGATCACCAATCATGTTGTCAAAGGCTTTAACAAAGATTGATTGTTTCCGAAGAAATACAAATTGTTCTAAAGTATTCTAAGATATACAAGTTAAAAGGCAAATAACATTGTTGATAGATGCTAAGTGGCTTCAGAAATACAACTCCGTTACATAATATAAGAAGAAAAAGTGCAAACAAAGTGGTTGTTTGATCAACTTGTTTTCCTTTCCTTTTCGAAGGTTGTAATGCTGTATTTGACAAGCGTAATGAGAAAAAAATGTATGATTAGAATGCAACTTATTAGAAAAGAGAATATGTATTTATATGAGGTTATGATTTGCTCCTACAATAAACAATGTTATCATATTATTTACTTGTTGCACAAATGAGAGACTGTGGTCCGTGCATATCTTCCTTTGAACTGATTCTATATTTTCACGACACTAAGTGGACTTTTCACTAACGTTACAGACAATAAAAATCTATTTATAAAATAATGCACAACACTTGAATTAAGACATTATCATATGTTTCCCGATGTAATTGCATGGCAAACAATATAGTTACTCACGATTTCTAGTGAGTTATTAATTTCATTATGTTTGTTTGATTTTGTTTGATTGGAATTTACGTCATATCGACACAGTACAGGTCATATCGAGACGTTTCAGCTTTACTGGTGGTGGAAGACCTCAGGTGCCCTTCCGTGTATTATTTTAGGCACGAACGGGCACCTGAGTGACCGACGTTCCGTAAGCTAGCTGGAAATCTTCCTCACATGAAATAATCCAAAGCCCCTGTCGAGATTCGAACCCACAGCGGTGAGGGGCAAGTGGCTTAATGTCAACGACCTTAACTACTCGGCCACGGACGCCCCCAATTTCATTATGTAAAGGACCAAACAACCAAACAACTCACATGCTTACAGATTACAAAAAGAGGATCAATTAGGTATCTTGAATTATCATTATTATGTCCAATCAAATTAGTTTATCTTGGATTCGAATTCGATTCTGTTCAACGATTGAAAGTATGCTTCATGTATTTAAATGCTTGTTTCCAGAGAGAAAATAACTGGTATAAAAGTTTAAATTATATTTCTTAATTTCTGATACGAACTTAAACCAGGAAGCAATTCATGTTCGAAATCACGTAATAAAACCAAATATATAGTGACAACACAACGCATTATAAACAGAGTTCATATGCAGGAACTACTTTTCATATATGCATGAATAATGACCATACTTTGTTACATCTGGATTATATAATTGATGCAGCACATGCACAAATCTACATTGGATTTTGTGTCCTTTCAGGTCATTTTATAAACATTTTGAACAATTCGACAGGTTTTTAACTTAAGAACGTATCAATATCATGATATTTAATCGAATGATTAACGCTGTTGTAATGCGTTAAATAATGTGTTAATACTGTGGAAATAAACATGTTGTATAACAGACATTCCGTGGCTTATACAGATATTCAAATAATTTTGCCTGCTTTTCACTAAATCGATTAGTCTTATTATTATCAAACTTCAACTAGCAATTGGGTTGTTTGTTTGTTATCTATTGTTAAACAAGTAAGATAATTATGTAAGTAATTAAGGAAAGTTTCAATCTGCTACAATATGTTAGAATAAATCTTAATGACAACGAAAATTAAACGTCAAAGGCCTACAAGAAAAAATATTCATGCAGAAGCAATATCCATTTTGCAAAAGGTTACCAATGCCTTGTACACCATAAATCTTTATCACGTGAGTTGCGTAAAAAGAGAACTTCAAACAAAATAAAGAGATTTTTTTCCTGTTAAGCGAGTATCATAAAGATTATTTATATGTCTGCAACAACAATAAAATACTGAATTTGTGTTTAAATTTTTTATTTTGATTTGTATCTGATGTTCGTGATTGAAAACAAACACGTGGAGAATATGTTGTGGTTTATGGATTTGATAATCTGATAAACGGCTTGTTCAAAGTGTCTGTCGGGAAAAAAGTGAAGGATTTCCTATCTTATGGATAACTTCATAAAAAAGTTTATTTAACCATTTGCATCCTTGGGCGTAAAAGAGAATACATTCCGCTAGTCAAATCTAAACAAAGAATAGTTATATCGCTGATATTTTGTCAAACAATACATGACAAACGTAATGACTAAATTGGGACGCTTAAATTTATCTTGTGGTATAGCATTTTCTAATGGTATTGATATGTTCCACAACCATAAATAAGTCTTTCAAATGTTGACCTCTGCTTCTCTTGTTTAGGAACCGTTTTAATACATTTTTTTTGTATAATTTTAAAAGTCTACAGCATGCATAGTGTTTCACGTTCTTAAAAATGTATGTTGGTTTTTTATGCTTCCGTGATAAAAGCATTGTTTTATACGAACTGTGCAAACACTCTGTTTTACAAATTAATGAAGACATGTACATATTCATATTTGGTTAATTTATGCCTAAATTAATATTGAAACTTTAAACTTGTTTATTTGATTACACGCCTAAAGTTAAAATATACTTAATGGCCTTATACACAGTAATATTAACTTATATAAAGTCATAAATTCATAGTTACATAAAGTACGCGATTGTACTTTTGTGTATTTCTACACTTTAGTTGTGTTGTAGAAGGACATTACATATTTTATTTTGAATTTTCTAAATCAATATTTTAGATATATTTATGGTTTTATATTTGGATTTTGACTAATTATCTTTACTTTCACTGAATACAAATAAATCAAAATAAATTTGTAAAAATATATTAAATACAATTAAAATATACTCTAGTTTATCCTTTTTAATGTGTTTTATTCCGTTTAAAATTTTATATAACACCGCAGTATTTGTCAAAATTGAAATTTCCTATGCTTGTGATGTTGATCGTGGAACATAAAATTTTTTTGAAACAAGTAAAATTAATATGATGTTATCACTTAACAGAAGTCTCATAAACTTGTTCTAAAAAACACATTTGTGACTTGATACAGGATATTTGATAACAATATTAAACTATCCGTACATTAATCTCGGAACCATGAAAAGGAATGAGATGATTTAAAGATATTTGTTTGTTGGTTTGGGTTTTACGTCACACCGACACAGTATAGGTTATATGGCGGCGTTCTAGATTCACTGGTGGAGGAAGACCTCAGGTGCCCTTCTGTGTATTATTTCAGGCATGAACGGGCACCTGGGTAGAACCACCAAATTGCAATTTCAAAATGTATCTCTAAGGGAAGGAAATAACAAGGATTGAGATTTGGAAGTAAATACAACGCAATATGCTTTCAGGTACATATCAAGGGAAATGGCAGGTTCTTTATGTATCACTAAATATCATTGTTTCATGTTTAAATATCTCAATAATTTATTTTTGCACATTAATGTTACAACATATTTTGTCCTGTTACATTATAAATGAGTTTTTATATTATCTTAAAATACTTTTTTCGCAACTCAAGGAATAAAATGCTCTCGGATTAAATCATATAAATCCATATATCTGCTAAACATAATTATTGCAAAAATAACGTTTTTTACCAATTGTTACCTACATACACATGACTCATTTCTAAGCGAAAATTATTAGAACTATTCTGCATGCCTTGGGTGCATGTACATTTTGTATCGAAGGGTATAAAGCTATATGTCAGTGAAATGTTTTTCATTTGATCCTATAATATTCCGAAGTGTAACATGAAACGTCTGTGGTATTTAACACACACGAATATGTGTAATAGAATAAAGTGTTCTAGGGCCAAATTGTATGCTGCTATTTTAAGACTTGTTACCCTTTTAGCAATGACTATCTGCATGTGTTTTTCACAAAGAAATGTACAAACATTCTGCTTTCATACAGGTATTTTGGAACTTGGTTTGTTTTCCAAAATTCCAATAAATAATTTTTGCAGCACATCTTTAATAGCATAATAGCTTTATACACTTTAAAAGATAAAAATCTGGTATTGTAGCATTTTCTGCATAATATGAGTGTCAGTACGACAAACACAATGAATACGTATTATCACTTTTTTATGTTAAATAAACACCGTTCCAGACAAAAAGGTTAGAAAACCGTTGCAAAATCACAAAGCTAGAAATATATTATCTAGCACAATGTAAAACACGGATTGATCCCATATCATCTTAGGCGACACAAACTGAGTTATCTTTTTTTGCAAAACAATAAGGACAAGTCATTCTTCTTGTATTTAAATAGTATTGCAATTATGTTTCTTTCTTTTAAAATGAGAAGCTAAGAAATGTGCCCTTTAATAGGAATTTATTTCCTCTAATTTGAAAAGAGGAAGAACTTAATATATTTTGTCATTTTGCTTAATCTTTTCTGCATAATACATATATCTATTTTAGTCATCAGAAAGAAAAAAATATTCTTTCTCAATATTGATAAATAGATTCTCTAATATAGGTACACTCATTTCAATAAATTATTCATTCAATCTTTACAAATAAATTTCTAATATAGAATACATGTCTCTACACTTAACCCTTACCATGCTAAAAATCATAAATAGACTTGTACATTGTTAAATCTGGACAAGTACATTTAACATTTTTAGGTTAAATGACAAAATATATTAATGTTCTCTCTGAAAAGTGCATACAGAGTATTTTACATGGTTCAACCTGCAAGAATTTACACTACGGCCTCAAGGAACAATAAATACTCAGATCTGGCATTGTCAATGAAAGTGAAATTTTTTTTAAAATATAAAGGCATTGATTAGGTGTACTATAATATTATTTTTGCACCGTATTAAGTTGTTTTTGCACTAACTTTATAAAAGAAGTCATTCTCTATTTTGGTAAGAACATGTTGAAGTCCAGAAGCAGATATTTTTCAAAACCGATCGAAACTTTAACGCAAACTCTTCAGAATATATATATAACTTTACTGTGCTTGGAAATATTTGTAAATGGATGTGCTCTGTCAAACACGGTCTCCCTGGTGGCCTTTCAGCTGCTTCAAATTAATCAACTTTCATCCAAAGAGATTTCGTGTAACAAGATTGCTTTCTCAGCATATTGAATATACTATACAATTTCAAGGTTTTGTGACTTACGTTTGACATCAATAAAGACATTTTTGAGGTCAAAAACAAGTTTTAAGATGAGTCAATTTTTGTAAATTTTAAAGAACTCCATAGGGATTTATTGTAACAAGATCGCGTTTTCAGCATATTTAATATATTATACAATTTCAAAGTTTTGTGATAACATATCACGTTTTGCAATAATAAAGACATTTTCATGGTCAAAGAAGAATTTTAAGATGATTGAGAATTTTTATAAAAAAATGTCTTTGTTGGAACAGAAAGGTGCATACCACCATTTTGTTGCATAACTTGTGCTTCATTGAATTTAGTCTACTAACAAAGTATTTATCTTTCATAAATTCATAACCGCAGACATTTTGTGATCATCAATCGCATGTTACTTATTTTTGCGATTAAGATGTGATCAAAATCACTCTGTCAAGTAACAACATGTACATTTCTTACCTTTGTCATCGTGACATGGTTAATAAGATGTTACCTGATATTGTTATTACGGGGTTTCTATTTGAGCTCTACCAAGTGTGTTCTAATTCTAACCAAGGACCGTGGTTCCCATGTATTCATCGTGCATACTCTTACAGATTTCTTTAAAAGTTTCTTCTAAAAATTGTTCCTCGTTTCATATTCTAAGATCATGCAAAGTTCAATAATATGTTGTAGTTTACAATATAATTTGATTATATGCAGCTGGAACATACAACGTAAAGGCTCGCAACTTTTATGCGGTATTCTTAGATGTTATCGCCCCGATGAAATATGTTGCTATCGTGTAACAGTTGTCTCATAAATTTGTACTTTAACATAAAGTTTATGACATTTCTCAGGAAATTTGATTCATTTGATAAAAGTACTTTGCCCTTAGCTACAATAATCGATATGTTAGAGACATCTGCTAACGACACATGACTTTCCGTACACAAATATGTAAAAGAAAATGTATTCGAATTCGGAAAACAGATAAAGATCGGGTATACAATCTTATAATAAATGGACTTGAATAATCGTAGAAGAAAGTGCAATAGAAAAACACAATATCATAATTATCATTTATCACAGATAGTGCTATTAAATGCTTAATATAGCAGTGAATTTGAAGAAGTCTCGTTGGTTTGTTTTTTCGTAAAATTTTATGTTAAAATTGTAATTTTGTTAAACATGGAAAAGCACAAACAAAACAATTATAATATTAAGTAAATAAAACACAGACAGAGGCACTTGCACCAAACATGCCAAATGCACTTAATAAATTTTTTGTATTCATTTTCAGTTGTACAAATTGAACAATATTTTATAGGTAATATTGCATGGTCAATCTAATGTTTTAAAATCACTGTTTCCATAATAAGAAATGTGAATCTTTGGTTACTCAAGTCCGCAAAATATAAAGATGTATGCATGCACAATAAGTTACAATTATCATCGATTTTTACGAAACCACAGGCACACCGATGACAAGTCGCCACGTAACGTTCTTGAGTTACGAACTCGGTAGCAACGAGGTTGAATTATAATAATCAGGATTGAGTCTATGTCTGTAATTTTATGATTGAACATATGTCTGACAACCATAATCAATTGAAATATCCTTAATGCCGCCTTTCCTTGTTGATCTTTTTTATCATATTTGATTCTTAGCAAAGGTTACACCGAAATACCGTTTCCCTTCTGTGTGTTCTTGCTATTGTATTCGAGGTCCTAATCCGAAGACTGACGAAAAGCCGCAAAGTTGCGATTGTAAAAGACGCCTTCTAACAGGAAGTTCAATTGGTAAACGAATTCTGCCCTATAATGTACAATATAAAATAAAATGATTCCTTTTAAGTATTTTCTTTCAAAAGATGGTTTTATAAAATGCTTTATATATAGCAGTATCTTAATTAGAATTCTGACAACAAAATAAAAATCGGACATTTAATAGAAAAGAGAATGGGCAGTGTAAAAAACTACCATTTTAATTAAAATGAGATTCAATTTAATATCTCATTGAATTTTAATAAATTGATTGTATTGTCATTTTATTGTAAATTTAAAGTGTAATTACATAAAACAATGAATATATTAAACAATGCATGGTACAAATAAACAATTAAATGAAAACGACACGCACACAGACACACTTGCACCAGTTTGAGTCCGGCATATTTGGTTTTGTTTTGAGTACCGAGTTATCTTGCGGGTGCATTCTTATGTTTTAAGTGTCACTTGTTCTAATGTAAGAAATACCAGTATTTTACAAGTAAGATATATCCGGTACGTTGCAATAATCATTAGTTTCGGTTGAAAAACTGTTGCCTTCTTTATATACGTTTTAAGGGTAGGGTAATAACAATGGCATTATAAAAGTCGAGGTATTGTTACTCACGTCAATACACAACATGCTTGATTCCATGGTCAAAAATGCTTGATAAATTTATTATTATTATTATTTATTTATTTATTTATTTATCTTTTAATTATTATTATTTATTATTATTATTTGATCGTTTTCAAGGAAGGTGACACAAGTTAGCTAACAAGAATGTGATAATAAGAGATGATAAAACAAAAGTAAAGAAAATTTATAAAAAAGAGAAAAGGGCATATAAAGAAATCTGCATTGGGATTCCTGTGAAATTTATCATTCTCTACGTAAAGTCAGCATGTGTTATAGTGCTTGGAATGTTGATAACAAGCGGCTTGACGCATTCATAAAAATATGGCAAATTTGATTTTGTGAGGAATAAAATGTTTTTGCCAATTTGAAATCGGAGTCGTCTAATTTCATTTTTTTTCAAATCAGAACGTGAACTCTTCATTGGAAATTTCGTGACAACTTTTTAGTATTAAAGCAGCGAATTAAGACAAATGTACGGCAAATGGGCTTTTGTTCCGTGTGTTCTGTTTTACTTTTTAAACTGCAAATATCACTGCTTTGACTTTTTTAGATGTTAAATTGATCAATTAAAATTTAAATATATATAAAGTTATTACATTGTTTAAACTTTTCTTTCTTTTTTATTTTATTTATATTTATTTACGGTTATGTGAATTATAGTAAAACAGTTTAAAACATGACATTGTATGTTACTAAGTGATAAAGGCTACAACTTTGATTAGCAATGAAGTATGTTGACGATTCAAAGTGCTTTATTGTTAAGGAGCGCTCTTTACATGACTTACATCAATATTATTTCATCAAAATAAATTTCTTACTGTTATGAATTACAGTTAAATCATACTCATGCAGAGTACATTCGGCAAATTGTTAAATGAAATATTTTACGAATTCATTTATAAATGTGTTATTAATCGCCACGAAAGAATAACTGAATTGCATACAATACTATCAAACTCCGGACACAACACGCAGTTAAAACTTGAAATAAAATATAGCTATAATTAATATTAGTCCTGTATTTAAAAGGTATATTACAGGCCCTTGATTAGATAATATTCAACTCAGCATTAATATAAATCTTTTATAATATAACACAACCTCTCTTTTCATAATTATGGCAATAAGATACGGAAAAGATATATATTAAAACAATATTTGAAAATTTTGAAACGGATAGCAATACATTTATTTGTGATAGGTATATACTTATGCAGTTTATGGTAATATAACATTGAAAATTAACACAACAATCGAAACCCATAGCCTTTTGTGATTATATTTACATTCATGGCAAACAATGTCGATTTCATGTGATACAGAGACAAAATTTGATAACAACTTATATTTACAGGTAGTTCATATAACGCCTTTTAGAAGAAGTAACAAGGTACCATATTTGCTGTTAACAATAACAACTTTAACTGTCAGGAAATGAACACTCATAAGATAACATGTAAACAAAGGCGTTGACGGTCAATTTAGCATGATACTGGTAAACTGCCAACGTTGAGGAAAGATAACGAAATATTCACATAAATATAAAAACTGAAAATAAAAAACCACTGTTCTTGTACCAAAAACCACTCATTCTTAGTCAATATATAGATGTCACAAATATATTTTCATGTAATTCGGTATGATACAATAAAACATATTTATTTATTAACTTTTCAATAAAAGGCACGTTTTTACTTCAAATTTAGGGCTAATATGAAGTTTACCACGGCATTATGAACATAAAACAAGGCCATTATGCAAAACGTACGGCCTTTAAGAGAAAACTCTCCAGCTCGGCCATAATGAATCTGCTTTTTTCCATTGAAATTGTCGCCATTTTTATTGCTGCAAGAACAAGAATCTCATTTGCAATACTTTACAAAACACGGAATTTCACATTAGTGAATTTTCGTTAAATAAGTAATAAACTTTATAGTTTATGTGTAGTAAATCAATAAATTTGTCAACAATTGAGTGTTTTGATCATGGCCTTGTTATTGGACTTTAGACTGTCATATAAGCCCTCAGGCTTTTATGACAGTCTTCATCCCAATTACAAGGCCATTATGAAACCACTCGATTATTAACATTACAGTAATACATAATACTTCAAGAATGGTGGAAGTAAATGTATTTATCTATAACAGCAGGTTGTGATTTAGTTAAAAAAATAAACGAATTAACCCTTTCGCTGCCAGATGGTTATTGTTTTACTGATCACCTATTTGCCAGAGGGTTTTCTAAGAAATTACTATATTATTAATTAATATAATTATTATTTTTTGTTATTAGTATTATAATAATTTTATTTTATGCTTTTCAGTGGATTACTGATTTATCCGTGAAAATTATATTTGGTAATTTCACAGTGAAAATTATCAAAATATAATTTCACTTTTTTCAATGACGAAACTACTTTTTTAAGATTTTCCCCATGTGGTACCTCAATTATATTTTTGCTGACAATTCTGACAATGTCAGGCTGTTTAAAGAAAAAGGAAAGCTGAAATTGATAAATACCTTAAACGTCAAAAGTAATAAAAAGAAGAAAACTTACTTCTATTCATTCAAATTCCAATCACCAAATTTCGTCTCTAAATTTTTTGTTTCATTTTTACAGTCTGAAAAATACATTCCTTCCACATGCAAACTGCTCTTGATGACATTTGGGCATATTAAAGTATCCTACGAGTAATAACTGCCGTATGCTTTATGAAAAATTGAAAAGCAATGACAGCTACAGCTCGTAGAACAAGTAAACCAACCCAGCGTTCCGAGCAAGTTCCAAGTCTTCCATTTTCATAGCTGCTTTTTTCATGTTTTCACATCTGTCAACACTTAATTTTTGTCTGTTTCAATCCTCAAATATGTTTTCTTTCTTTTAAAAAGGTGTATGACTAACAATTCCAAATGATATCCCTCTGAATCAAACACAAATTATTTTCCTCCCGTGAAATACACAACTTTAAAAAATGGCTGCCGCTTACATTTAACAAAGCCAGGTCTAATATAAATTCGCAGTAGGTAACAGAAATATGGATGGATGGTTGGAATTTTCTCCTACACGAATTGTTTGTTTTTATTATTAAAACAAGCGATCATTCATATTTTTTAAACAAAATAAATAATATCACTGTCATTTAATGTCGATTGTCGGACTTATTTTTCAGCTCAAGACTTCTTGTTTTTAATGAGAAATTCGCACGAAATGGGGCTCTCAATGGGGAAACAGATTTTAATATTTATGTTAATATTATGGAAATTTCGTTTAAACTTGTTTTTTAGCATAAAATAAAAAGAAAATTTGTTATTTTGTTGTGTAAGATGTAATTTTATTTCATCTCGTGAACTTTAAAAACAGTATTCTCACTCGTGGCTACGCCACTCGTGAGAATACTGTTTTTAAAGCCCACTCGATGAAATAAAATTTCATCTTACACACAAACAAACAAATATCCTCTATATATATGTTTCCAAATCTGTGAGTATAATGATAATTATTGTCGATGGTATAATTTTCTTTATATTTAATATCATTTTTATTATTATTATTAATTTATTATTATTACTATTATTATTATAGAAACGGCTAAAGCCGTCCATATGGCAAATACTCCGAAAATAACGGACGGCATAAGCCGTCCCTATGGCAGTGAAAGGGTTAATAGACTGAGGATTTGTCTTGTTTTCTTTTTAAAAAATTCTAATGAAAACCTCGAGAAATCTACACCTTGTGAACTTATGAAAGAATTTGAGGCTTACATTACTCGTAAACATTATGAACAAAACCCCCAAAAAACAAACAATAAATGTTATCTCAAAACAAATAATATGATCTTATCAAGTTACAGCTTTCTCATAAATTTGCTTGTAGTAAAACGCATTATATTTAGCAGGAAATTAAATTGTATTGATATTGTAAAGGCATTTTTATATTTGAATTTATTATAATGATGAGCATTGCACTTTATATACAAAACATATAGAAAAGGCGATACCACAGTCTGAAGCAAAGGTAACAGGACATTTCTCAATCTAAAGTTAAAGGTTATGTCTAACTTAAGAAGAAATATTACTGCAACGATTGCCTGAACTGCCATTTAGCATTATACTGGGTCAACTCCAGAACATACCACAGTAGCTATCTTTGACACGAATCAAACGGCAAAAAACCCAAAATTTCAAAAGGGATGGTTAGCTCACTATAAGAGTAAGGCGATGATATTTCGCCACCAATAAACCTGACAAAGGTCGTGCTATTTCTTTTAACACTTGATTTTCATTAAATTATTTTACATATGCCTTAGTGTATTCAGGAATTGTTGATGATATGCTTCATTTTTCATTGATCAATATAAGACTGATGGAAATTTTCTTCTTTCAAGAAATGAATGTTTTTGATAATTTAGAATTAAAGTCATTTTGTTCTGAAAGTGAAGGCGAATTCCTTAATTAATTGAGCTTGATTTTGATTTTTCTATTTAAATGGTGCAGAAAGCTGTAACTTATAGACGCACTCTCGAACTAATTCGTTGAAATCCGGTACTAAGTAATAAGTGTAAAGTTTCTTACTCAAAAAGAAAAAGGGGAGGAACAATTATTCAATTGGGCTGGCGAATTTGATCGTGAACACTGTACATTATTTAAAAGTTATATAAGAATCTTTGACATACTTTTGCGTTATTTGAGAGAGAAAAATAATTAGTTCTAATTTACATAAAAACAGCTTTGGATTCTTGCAAGTCATTGTCAATATTCATTAATATCAAACACGCATTCAATATATAGGCAAATGCACAATGAAACACATTTTCAGGGACTAATTTTGTCAAGCCATTTTTGAAGCGATGTTTAGCAGTTGCATGAAATACTACACGTAAACATATGATAATTGTTATGAACCAAATATCACGTATTAAATTCTGTTTGAACCAAATTCAATTTACTCATGATGCGGCTGCATTATATAATCGGTAAAATGCTTGAATGAAGGTAATGGCTTGTTTTGTAAAGCTATTTGTCACCTAAATATACAAAAAGAGTTTCTAGGAGAAAAACAAGCCTATGATAAAGCAGTCTAGATACAGACAACAATGTCAATTTATTTAAAACTAGTAACGTTTACTTAATAACCGTGCACTCATGTTAAGAACCATGACTTATAACATGCATGTGTTCGTTAGTTACTTTCTTTCTTAAATAAAATTCTTAAGATATGACATTGCCAGTGTGTGTTAAAAACATATATATCAATCTGATTGGTACATCATGTTTTATAAAATGTACTGGTGAAGATTTTCGTACACCAGTCATGACAACACATGTTAACACTTAGGCTTAGTATGGCTTTGGTTTACAAATTATTTTCACATATCATTTTGATTATACCGCTTACAATATGTATACTTTAAAGTTATAAATCTATCAATGGAACAAAATTATGAAAACAAACTCTTTTTATTAAGTGCAACAATTAACCTTTTAAAAAGACATGCACTAAGTTACACAGAGACACGCTGTCAGACTTGTTATTTCAATATATATGCAAAATTATTTTGATCCTCGTATAAGCTGATTTACAGAAGAGTTGTTTACATAGTTTCAAAATTATCTGGAGATAAAACTTTTTTCTTTTATATTTTAAGTTGTCATGAACATTCCACAATTTCTGAAATGAACAACAGCTTCAGATTTACAGTTTTATGGGAACTGTGCTCTTTTAAACTGAAATATTTACACTAAAACAAAAGAAATAAAATTATTTTACAATAATTACAATTTAAAAAAGTATAGAAATATATTGTATTTTATTACACTCGATAATTTAGTTTTTAGGGTTAATCTTAGATCAAATTTAGCTCCGCATTGGGAGTAAATGGATTTTATTTTGTATATAGTCTAAGAATGAAGTTTTGAAAAAAAACCCCACATTCTTATAAAATGAACCAGGACAAAAGCTTAGAAATTTTGGCAGTGGACCGCTATCAAGATTATACAAATTCAGATTATACAAAATGAGACTACATGTATCATAGACAGACAATTTTATAAAAACCCAAAATAAAGAGTATTTAGACAAGCGGAAACAAACGTTCATTATAAAAGCTATATGAGACAGCTTAAAATATATTTTGGTATATAAATACTGTTTCACAATGTACAGATTTAATGAGTCACGAGCTGTACAAAATTATAACAGGAGCGTCTCGTTCGTTTTTGTTATCGCGCAGTTAATATTTCTACCGCTTTTTTGTTTCCGTAAGGTAACATATTTACCGCAGATACAAATCATTTCATGATATCTATTCAAAATTAATTATTCTAATGCTACTATTGAGCTAATCTCGAAGCAGAAATAACATATAAAATGTTGTCATGTATACAGACAAGCAGCACGCATACAACAGATACAATAACACAAAACATTAAGCATTGATATCAGTAATTACTGGCTTTATGTATTGCTTTAAGCTTAAATGCATGATTGTGTAAGGAAATGCATACTTTTGTTCCATGTCCTTCATCTTTTTGTATTTATTTCCTTAATGGACGCCAATACCTTAAAGGCACATCATTGATACTCATGCACATAATCAATGTTATTATGAAAATAGATTTACAACACATTTTAACTGGCAAGTCAAGTTTTGTTGCTGTGCCGAAGCATCATTTACAGATATTTACGAATGGTGGTGCCTCATTAACCTTCTTTTTAAGTTTTATTTACTTGCAATTTATACTTCATAATGCTTTAGCGTATTGCGTTAGAAATATATAAAAAACATTAAATAAAAGCCGACATTCTGAACAATAAAATTTACACAAGACTGTTTTTTGTTTGTAAAGTAAACACGTTCAACAAACAATAACTTTTCTTTTGTTAATAATTGGTCTTTTTTTTACTAATGCATTTTAACATTTCTTTTTACAGACGCAACAAAATATTTCAAAACATTATTGCACTGATTTCGCTCAGACAGATATATTGAAAACAAAATAAGTCGCGCGTTGTTGTTTTGCTAGCTCTATGTTTGACAAATAATTATCATTAAATTGAAGTCTACTCAGACTCACTTACGTCATTGTTTCAAAAACATTGCCTTGGAATAATTTTGTAAGAAAAGAAATGAGATACTAACCTCAATATTTTATTGCTTAATACGTCAATGTATACATTTCATTACAACCAATGTAACACACAATTGATTCATTCATTTTTGTGTTAATTATCAGAGTTAAGATTTAAATAATGCGTTAATATATATCTCATGACAATATCATGAAACAGTCAAGAAATGATGATAACTGAAAATTTATGTACCCATTTTCAATTATCTTGAAATTCATAAATAACTCAGAATGTTTAAAATGCATCATCTTTTTTTTGCAGTACCGGCAGTTCCAACAAAACAGCTGTGCATACTATAAAATGTTTGATCAGTAGACAGTAGAGGAAGCATCTGTCTCAAATCAATATGTTCAAACAGTTTATAAGTTAGATAAAGCACAATAAGGCGCAAAATCTTGTTTTACGGGAAATGACTTTTATAAGAACATCAATTTTACAGCATTACTGATACGAAATAAAGATAGTACATACTCTCGGCAAATTTGCGAAGACAAAGATGGAACTGTATTACTCTGAGTATTTTATATATGTTCGGAACTTTTCTGTACAAAGTTTTTGCTTTTATAATTATTGTAATATTAAAACTGCGAGAGCTTTTTGACTGACGGTCAAGCAGCATTGATTTAGCAGTGTGTCCTTTCCTGTTTGATGTCCTGCCTTCTGGGTTCCTTGCCTGTGGTCCTGTGATACTGAGTTGTGTTTGGGGATACTGCAATTCCTTTTCATTTTTATGCCACCGCAGCATCTGCGATGCGGTGGCATATAGCCATTCACCTGTGTGTATGTGTGTGTGTGTGTTTGTGTGTGTGTTATATAGATTATATAGTGAACTTAAAAAATCTTCTTGTGAAAAACCACTAGTCCAATTTCAACCAAACTTGGCAGGATTGTTCCTTGGGTGAAGGGCTTTCAAAGTTGTTCAAAGAATTTCATTCCATGCAGAAATCTGGTTGTCATGGCAACCAAAAGTATTTATAAGAATAAATTTAAAAAATCTTCTTGTAAAGACCCAAAAGGCCTAGAGCTTAGATATTTTGCATAAGGCATTGTCTGGTAGACCTCTAACAAGATTGTTCAAATTATAGCCCTGGGGTCAAAATTGGCCCCGCCCCGGGGTCATTGATTTTCGCTATATGTACATATAGTAAAAACTTAAAACACCTTCTTGTAAAGACCCAAAAGGCTTAGAGCTTAGATATTTTGCATAAGGCATTGTCTGGTAGACCTCTACCCAGATTGTTCAAATTATAGCCCTGGGGTCAAAATCGGCCCGCCCCAGGGGTCATTGGTTTTCCTTATATGTATAAAGTAAAAACTTAAAAAAAAATCTTCTAGCAATTGACAAATGCTAAAGGTTAGATATTTTGCATGAAACATTGTGTTGTAAAACTCTAGCAAGATTGTTCAAATTATAGCCCTGGGGTCAAAATTGGCCCCGCCCTGGGGGTCATTTATTTCAATATATACATAGAGTAAAAAATCAAAAAAAATCTTATTGTCCGAAGGTACGAGGCTTAGAGCTTTAATATTTGTTAAATAATATCATCTAAAGGTACTCTACCAAAGTTGTTCGAATTTTGCCTCTTGTGTCAAAATTAGCCCCGCCCCTGGGAGCCATAGGTTTATCTTATATGTATATTGTTAAAACTTAAAAAATCATCTTCTCTAAATTTACAAAGGATAAAGTTAAGATATTTTGCTTGAAACATTGTGTATTGAACTTCTAGCAAGATTGTTCAAATTATAGCCCTGGGGTCAAAATTGGTTCCGCCCGGGGGTCATTGATTTTCATTATGTACATATAGTGAAAAAAAAAATTGTCTGAAGGTTCAAGGCATAGAGCTTTGATGTTTGATATATAATATCATCTATAGGTCCTCTACCAAAGTTGTTCAAATGTCAAAAATTAGCCCTGCCCGGGGGGCAGTGATTCTCATTATGTACATGTAGTAAAAACAGAAAATAAAACAAATGTTTTCTGAATGGGAGAAAGCTATAGCTTAGATATTTGACTTGAAATGTTGTTTGGTGGACCTGTATCAAGATTGTTATTTAACCCTTTGGTCAAAGTTATGCCTTGCCCAAGGGGACAGTGACCTACTTTCTTGTCCTTTGATGTACAGCAATGACATTTTGACCATGTGCACAGTTTTACTTGTAAAATTGAACTTTGACCTAGATTTTGATGATGTGACCTACTTTCCTGTCCTTTGATGTACAGCTATGAAATTTGAACCATGCGGTGGCATAGCATTTTTCTCAAATGCAATCTTGTTTACAATACATTTAGGAATAAAGAGTATATAAATATGATTATCAACATTATTTTACGGCTTAACCTTCAAATATCCACCATTAAGATTATCAGTATGTCTGCAGCTATCACATTGGATCTAAAAAACGCACAGATATACTCTTTTACTATTGGAATGATTTATGATTTAAGTCCCTTAAATAATGTTTACATTTTATTTATATGAATGCAGAAATGTTTCTTAAATGCGTATCTGTTGCCGTCGGCTTGCTTCACAAATGAGTGCGATGTTGATGAGAGGCTGGTTGCTTTGTTGAAAGAACAACGCCTGTCTGTGTTACTAATATATAATTCACATTGTACTCAAATGATTTTGTCTCTCAAATTATATCGAGGTTTACAGATGACCTTTAACTGAAACCTTCAACGGAGCAATTCACTAGATTCACTTACATCAGGTATTTTTTCAATTCAAACTAAAAAAGAACTAAATAACTTTTTCTTAAACAAAATATTTAGTGCCAAAATAAATAAGACGCTGTAAACAGCATTTTCATTGGGACCATTGATAAAACTGATTTTGTCTGTAAAGGATAAGCAATGTATTTGAAATTATCATATCATATCAAATATTATATCAACTGCTCATTTGGACATTCACGGACACAGTTTGATATTAGGATAGTTTTGAAGACGATTTTTCGACATGAAAAAATAAATTGTAATGAACGAACCTCCTCGAGCACATTTTTGTACTATTAAAAATACAAAGTGATATATATATATATATATATTAATGAAAATCATGAAGTAAATAATAAATCTGTATGTTACGATTAAAAACATTCCGTAGCAAGTTGTCTCATGCGGTTTGCTAATATTTCCTCATTTCATCAGATATAATATTTATTAACATATTCCACGGGGATTTCTTGCAACAGGATTGTTGTCACCGTTCGTTTTGTAAGGAGATTGTTAAGTTTCAATATAAACTTTCTGTATATGCATTTATCTGTTAATAATTCGACATAATAGTTATGTCAAATAAATGGTAGCATAAAAATATTTCTAAAGTACGCAATGACACACTTTCGAGATAGCATTAATTTACTCTTTCGTTTATAAAGTAAAAATCATAAACACATTTCGTAAAAATCGAAAAAACCGTAAAAAATCCATGAACATTATAGCTTTAGTTATAAAACAAGTTTCACATTTCTAAAGAGGATTTCATCTTTTTGTCATCTTGTACGAAAATGTGATATCATATTAATGTCAATGGCAAGACGTTGTTCTCCTTTTGCTGAACTTCTTTGTTTCAATATTAATTAATTCAAGAAATGATATGAATATGTTTCGGTATATTGAAACAACAGTTTTGTAAATTAGAAGCGACATATGTCAAGAAAGTGTAATTGATGGACTTCATTCTTGTGGCAATCTTTACTGGTAACGCAGTCAGTTCTAAAACTGGGGGATTATAAAATAAAATATATATTACAAGGTATATAATTATGTTTTTACTTATACTTATTGTAACCCCAAAATATAATTGTTTGCGTTCCATGTAAAGGATGCTCTTTCGACTAATTCTTTGAGTTTATTATTTTTATTTGTTGGACAGACCGACACTACTTAGATACGTCTTTCATTTTAAGCCAAGACGTTCTGCCCGCCAAAATTGCTCAACAAGTTAATTAATGGCATATCATTTGTCTTTTTTTCTTTTATCAGCTTCGCAATGTACATTTGCAATGCAACTATTATTTTAAGTGATGAATATAGCCATGCCTTACATGATCGTCTTCTCACAAATGAATTTCAAACTGCACCCATGTATACAAAGCAGGAACAGTACGTACAAAATAATTCATGCTTAAACATAACAAGGTTACATGGTACATTTGAAATATTTATCAACTCGCAATATTTTCTTTGCCGTTACACTAATTTTGAAAAAAACAAACGTCCTATGTAAAATGACAGGCAATTATCGGTCATATTAATACGTTAGGAAAATGTTAATTTAATATTTTGAAAGCTTAATGTATAAAAGCTAAGGCGTTATTTTTAAAGTGAACGAACTAAACATGTAAACAAATCTAGATAAAAATTTAGCATTTTAGATCCATTGTTAATATGTCTGAAAAATTAAAACACGTTTGACTGTTAAATCAAATAATAGCTACTGACCGAATGGTTTGTTTGTTCTTATTTAAAATGTTTTTTTTCGTTTAAATACTTATGAAACATATAACAATCAGTCTTAAGCGTCTACATTTTAAACTACAAATTTAGTATAAAATACACGAGAAAACAGCCAGACATTTTAACGGCATAAAAGCTGGGTTATTTTATTTTTACCCTTAATAAAGGTTCACTAAATCCATGCGTAGAACTTGTATTACCGTTTAAGATCGTCACACTGATTTTACTTAATGAACATTTCATATTATTGAAATTTGTCGCTTTTGTTGCTTTCCCACAAACGTCGGATAAGCATTAATAGCACTGACAAAACTTTCATAAAATGATAAGATTTGCTCTGATGTCTTTTGAGGCCCCATCGGGCTTGTTTGTGCTTGAAATAATGTTGTATTACGTTATACGAGAAACTTTGAGATGTTATACTAATTAGTGGTTTAAAACCACTCCTATTTACCCACGCCATTTTATTTGTTAATGTGTTAAATCAGTATGTACTTGTAAACAATGTTACTGAAACAATTTCAAAGGCGTACTTAAAAGATTAAAGAAGATTCCCTACAGCGATTTTCCTTGGATTTAGTACGTAATCAAAATATATGTTTTGTCTCATTTGGTCTCCTTATCCATTTACGTACATAACATTTTTCAAACAAAAATGATTTAGATCAAACTTTTGACATTTTCTCTTCTATTAGGGAGGCAGATGATAATTCATTTACATTACTTTGAGAAACTATTAAATAAAATATTTTATTCAGAGAGTGCTTTTATACTCACACAGGTGACAGAAAATGTTTAAATCACATCAAGTAGTGAAAAGGCTTTTAGGTTAAGTGAATGGTGATTGATTGAAACGCTATGTTATAAATTAGCTTGCTGCTCGTGAGAAATACAATATCTACTGCACGGATATAAAGATTGCAAGCCTCCACTGAGAATATTATCATTTCTTTTTCAAAGAAACAAAGCAAAGCTATATTACTTAATTTGAAACATTAAAAAATAATACTTTGTCGGAGAATATCTAAATGCTAACTTATTTATGTAAATTTACATATTAAAGACATTCAAGCGGTTTTGTATGTACAGTTTTTGTGTGTGTTTGTTTGGGGTTTTAAGGCGGGGTGGTGGTGGTGGTGGGATAGATGATGTATTGGGACAATTGGTTTAGTTTTCACCAATTCGATTTATAACACTAAATTTTCTGCAATTAAAAATTATTGTAAAAAATGCTTCATTTAATTAATAAAATATAACTTTTAGAACAATATAAAGTCGGAAAATCTAGAAAAAGACAAACAATGAAAATTAGAAAGCTGGCAAATGTCTAAATTTACGACTTGAAAAAAACAAAACAACAACATCAAATGGTTAAAATAGTTATCGAACCTTTCAGTAAAGATCATATAGTTCTGTTTGAATTTCTATTACAAATAACAAAAATGCAAAACCAACAAATAACTGAATCTATGTCAGGAGTAAAATCACTTATTAACACAGATATAAACATTCTTATTTCACAATGAAATCGTTATTTACTTGTTGTTACTTTAAACAAACAACATTCATAAATTGTAACAAACAGTTCTGTATCGTATACGCTGTTACACAGTTAAGTTATTTACCAATGTGTGTCAATCGCAGAACCTCCAAGCGTGGTCTTTTTAAATGTCAGTTATTGTTGAATTCCATTGAGACCATACAGAAATGTAAATGATATTTTACTGAATGTGTCAAATGCTATGATCTAGCTTAGAGTTATTGTAAGGTTTTTAGTTTAAATGACATTATTAGCAATTGAGATTGTCCGACAGGTTTTCATTTGACAGATGTATAAATTATGAACTATTTGTAGGATGGTATGTTCATGATTATTCCATCTTAAAGAAAGATTGAGAATGGGTTCTCAAACTGTTAGACAATATTAAAAACGTAGCATCGTACTTTTACTTTTCTATTTAAAATAATTATATGTTTCAATTCATATTTGATATTAAAACTAGCATTTAGTATGGAACCAATATAACAACAGGGTCATGATGGCCCTTTGTCTAAAAGCTATGTATAAAGGATCATGATAACAGTTGACTGATGAAAAGATAACTATTGATGAAAGACAGGCATTATGCCGAAACTAGCATAACAGTACACATTTGCATCTGGCACTTTGCATGTAGTAGAAATTTAATATAAGAAAAGTACGAGAAGTAGGATGATTGGTCAATACCAAGGTCAAACAGTAGCAAAGTACAAATCTGCAACTGACTATGTGGTAGTCGTTCAATTCTCAATGTTGAAGCTCCGATACAAAAAGATAACTGGGTCACAATCTAGATCAAATTTCAACTCAAAAGCTAGGTCAACAAATTAAATGGCAAAGTTCAAGTTTGCACAAGAAAAGTGCTTCTAGCCCAAATTACATAACTGTAGCTTTAAAAAAAATGGACATAAGGGAAATCGATGACCAACCAATGTGGGATCAATTCTGACACCGGCTATAATTTAGACTAACTTGGTAGAGGTCTACTAGACAATCTTTCATGCTAAATATCTAAGCTTTAGCCTTTATGGTATTAAACAAGATGATTGTGTTAAGATTTTACAAGTAAAATTTATGACCACCTGAGGCAGGGCAAATTCAGACCCAAGGGCTTTAATTTGGACGAACTTGGTAAAGATTTATTAGGCAATGTTTCATGCAAGATGACCATGCAATGGTCTTAATAATTTTGGAGAAGAAGAATTTTTAAAGTTGTTATTGTATACACCTACAAGGAAAGTTAAATACCTCTACCACCAAGATGAAACTTAAACATTCCCAGGGCTTTAGTTTGAACACATTTGGTACAGGTAGACACTATTTCATGCTTATATCTAAATTTAAGCCTTTATGATTATAGAAAAGTAGAATGTTTATTTTTACGTTTTTACTCTTTTTTATACATATAAGGAAAATCAAATACCGCCAAGGGATGGGATCAATAAGACCCCATGCCTTGAGTTACAGGTTCGCTAGACAAATGTTTCATACAAAATATCTAAACATTAGCCGTAAAAGTTTTAGAGGAGATTTTTCAAGATTCGACTATATACATATGTGGGAAACGCATGACACCCGAGAAGGGCCAATTTTGACACGAGGGCTATAACTTGAGGGCCACGATACAATGTTGCATGCAAATATATAAGATATAGCTCTTGCAGTTTTCAAGATCACTGATACTAAAAATAGAAAGTTTTGTAACTATACGAAACAAGCTAGCTTGGTGAAGTAATATGACAAGTTTGCCAATGTTGTTCTCAATGCGTAGTTTATGCATGTTGGGCCTAATATTCAATCATTTATTTGTTTTCTTTTAGTTCCTTATCAGTTTCTAATTATTTATTCTTAGGTAGTGGTTTGCCTGTTCGTACTCTGCCTTATGACCTTCCCTGTTTTTGTTTGGGGTCCTCCTGGACTCCTTGCCACTGGCTCTTGTTACTGGGTCGGGTGGGGGCTGCGTTCATTGAACGCCGCCTTTTCTTCATGATCTTGTTTATCATATTTTATATATTCAATTTAAGTTCGGGTCATGGTCAAGGTCACTACCCCCCAACATTCAGACAGGGTCATTGGTAAAAATGAGTTATCATTGACATTTAGTTGTTGTTGAGAAAATGTCCTTTTATTTGAGAAAATTTAATTAAAAATCTATTAAAGGTTTGTAACATTTGATCAGCTGGAGGATGTCCTGGAGAGGTATGTAAAAAAGTCAAGAGTTCAGAAGATTTCGGAAGAGATTTGACAGTCAGGAGCCTGCCAACGAAACTAAAAAAGAAGTAACTGTGGAAAAAATTATAACTTAGCAGAAGGGAGCATTTGAGACAGTGGAGGCAGGGCTCAAGCACTTCTTCACCATCGAAGAAATTCAAAACCATAGTGCAACTGGTAAAAAGGCCAACAAAGACTAAGCTGTTAAACCAAAGTTTGATCCTGCCAAATTTAACTTAATCAGCAAGCTCATTCAGAAACATTTTGATATCACTCACAAGGAAGTGGTCATCAAGACACAAAATGTGAAGCGGAAGTATTCCAAGTGACAATGTTAATTAAGTATTCATAATGAAAATTACTTTTGTGTTGAAAAAAAGAAAGAAAAGAAATAAAAAAGAATTGTGTCCAGAGTTCTGATCTCAAAAAGTGTAATTTAAGTTTAACCTCATCTGAGCGAGCTCACAGTACTCGAGATGAAATTCTGTGATTTGCCTTTGTCTGTTGACCTGTGCTGATGTAAAACAATGTCAGCTATGTTCTTTTGACCTGTGCTAATGTTAAACAATGTCAGCTATGTTCTTTTGGAAATGTTTGAACATGTTTGAAAAAATCAAATGTCCCCTTGATTTGGATATATTAGAACATGTCCCACCATGTTATGGAATCTTGATTTGTATATGTTTAAACATGTTTAGATGTGATTTGATCGTGGTGCCATTTAACGTGTATGTTTAAACAAGTTCCATCATATTTTGGCGACATTTTTAAACATGTTAAGATGTGTTTGACAGTAAAGTAGTAGTTACATGATCAACCATATTAAAACATGTTTTGTGAACGTTTTCAAACATGTCTAAAGCATGATAGCTGGATAGAACAAAAACATGTCAAAATGTAATTGACCATGTTACTCTTTTTTTGATCATCAAACATGACTAATCGCGAATGTTGACTGATCATTTTCGATCGTGGTGCCATTTAACGTGCATGTTTAAACATGTTTAAAACATGTTCAAACATTTTTCGAAATAACATGTTAGAACGTGTTTAAAACATGTAAAAAATTCTGGAAACAAAGAGATCCCTCGGAAGCATTAATCACAACAAAATTACAAGAGAATTGCAGACTCGGTTTGATTGAGTCTGTACATGAGGGATAATGAATACGTGCAACATCCCTCACGCCCCCTAGCACCGGCGAGCGGTACTCAATTCTCAACACTCAATAGTGCTGGCATCAATGATCCCGAAGGACCAGAAAAATATAACGACACTGAAGTGACAACAGTGAAGTTTTTACTCTTTTTTTATACAGATAAGGAAAATCAAATACCGCCAAGGGATGGGATCAATGCCTTGAGTTTAAACACATATGGCCGAGGCTCGCTAGACTAATGTTTCATGCAAAATATCTCAACATTAGCCGTAATAGTTTTAGAGGAGATTTTTTCAAGATTCGACTATATACATATGTGGAAAACGCATGACACCCGAGAAGGGCCAATTTTGACACGAGGGCTATAGTTTGAAAACTTTTGTAGAGGGCCACGATACAATGTTGCATGCAAATATATAAGATATAGCTCTTGCAGTGTTCAAGCAGAAGATGTTTGAAGAATACAGAAAAAGCTACGATGCCCTTTTGCGAGGCCATTTTTGGTCACAATGCTTTTATTTATTAATAAACATTTTGTTGAGTTTCATTAAATGATGCTTTAACCAAAATATCAAAGTTGTACTTTGCCTTGTACTTTTAGATAAGATCTATACAAAACATATTTTGCGTTTTGACGCGACAGAACCATTTGAAAAATGTTGTTAGTAGAACTTCATGCTATGAGCATCCTAGGAATATTTCTAGGAATATTTTCAAAAAATTTGAATTAGTGATTTTAACGAGAAATCGAAGCTTTTTTCCTATTTCTTGCTTAGTCAATGTGGTTGTGATGACTTATAGTGTCATGATAAAACCTTACATCAAAATGCCTAAATGACATTTAAAAAAAGACTGCATAGCATTATTATTATTTCAAACATCACATTTGAGCATAAAAAATCTTTATGAAATTGCTAGGATAAAAAATAAAAACTTCCTAAAATATAAAAAGACTGTCCCACTTCCATCTGACTATTTATTTGATTATCATCGTACATGATTTGCCCTCATTATGATTCGGATTTCCTGAGAAATCTTTATAGCCATGCAATCAAACCTTTTGTTACAGATATGCATTAGAAGATGTAAAAATATCGTTGTCCGTAGAAGCGAAACAAAATATTGGTTTTTTGTTGTGATTTTTGTAAGAAGAAAATGTTAAATTTGAAAAAAGTAAACTTGAAATAATAAAAACAATTTTTATGGGCAAGAGTGTTTTGCCGGCTTACCTGCATGACATATGAAAAACACCGTGTTCGTTCTCTCAAAATCGTGAAAGCTACGTTTTTCAGCGTTTAAAATTAGCGTTTAAAAATTGCGAAAGGTCGCCGATGACTAGATGTTTAAAAAATGACGAGAATAAAACAACCTATTAGTGGTCAAATTCTAATGTGTAGCGTGATTTAGGAGCTGATTTAATCCGATTGGTTCCACTTTTATTATGAATTACATGTTACATGTTACAGAAAAATTGTGAAGGATGTTTATATGATATTCAGTATTGAATATTTTAAACAAAAAGTATGGCAAAATGTAAAAAAAAAATTTCATTTTTACCATTTAAACTAAGATGGTCAAAATGTCACTTATAAACGGTTTACTTGCCAAGAAGAATACATATTGAAAACCAAACCATAAGCTTACAGAAACTGACGTGTTTGGTTTGTTGACATATGGTTATGTTCTTAAGAATGGTTATCATTCTGATCAAAACATCTTTTAATACATGTATATATATATACTATGTTTAATTTGATTGTGTCATTATCAGAAAGTGCTCTTTTTTTACGGACAGATCATGAAATAAATGAACATGAATATTATTTTAAAGCAGATCGGTTAGTAAAGTTTCTGTTATGTACCATAGTTTATAATCATGTAGATAGTGATATCGGTATTGGATATTTGCTCTATACAGTTAGACTAATAGTAACTTATCCTAACTGTTTCTTTTTTAACGTTCTTTGGGGATTCTTTTTCTCTCTATATTAATAAAATTGGATGTTGACGAGCTGGGCAATTGTTCATAAGCTCTTTAGATTAACAAAACAGTCAGTATTGTGATAAAATGCTGTAAGAAAACGACTGCCGTTACACATATTTACACTAAATTAAGAAATTAGCAAAGCCTTCTCGTTTTATCTGCTACAAAAATTGTATCTTAAATTCAAATGTGTTGTATAACTCACTGTTAAATACTGACAATGAACATGGCACAATAAAACCAATTTTCCTGATTTAATGACAATATATGTCGGAAATACCGACCTAATATGACATTACGGTCAAGCGAATTGTTACGCAAATAGCCATTAATTGGATGAACTGCTTAGTTCTCTACATTTTACAATTGTTGCAGATGTCAATAACAGTTATTTCTTTATATCCACAATCGTGATTTTATAAGACCTTTCCAACCTGTATATTTCAAAAGATCATTATTCAATAATTTCTATTGAAACAATAAAATAATTAATTGAGAATAAAAATTGGGATTTGATTATTTGAAATGGTAAGTAAATAATCGATCAGCAATTGGTTTTTGTTGGAGGGTGCGTCCATTGAATATCGCCCTTCCTTGTTGATCATGTTGGTTTTGTTTGTTTTTGTCTTTTTGTGTTGTTGTTGTTTTGTTTTTTTGTTGTTGTTTTTAATCTTCAGAAACGCTTGATCTTTAATGCTCAAATGAGGTCAATACAACTGCTTCAAATTTGTGATTTAAACACAGTTTAAAATTAAATGAATATATTTAATACACAGCTGACGGCATTTTATCCAATCAGCCAAGCATTAGCAATGGTTACGGTATTTGATCAATACCTTTTGATTTTACAATATAGAAACATGTAAGGTCACGTATTACTCATATGGAAACTTACAACAATTCCATGTTTTTCACCATCACTCTTTCTGTATTGTTTCTAGGGATGTCTTACGGTTTAGATATGAATAGAAGCAAGTTATCTCGATTTAAGCAGGACTTTCTGGCCCCCTTTTTAGCGTGATTGCCTCCTGTCGCATGTGTTGTCTCGGGAGTATAGCATATGGCTTGAAGTGACATTGTATTGCCAATATCGCCTATGTGAATATACAATTGATACAGTTAAATATACTTTTGTTTGGCAAACAGAACACTTCAAGATATGATTTGTGATTTATTCCTGAGCGTATAAAGTTTTGATATAAACATCTTTACAGCTATAATGTAATTCATTAAAAGATATATTTATCGAAACATAATGCTTTGGAAACAAACCGTGGAATTTAAGTCGTAAATTTGCTTTATTAATAATTTGCGAGATGATTTTTGATTGGTCATTCATTTATTTATTCGCTCATGTTTCAAGAAAACTAAATAGTTGATTGACATGAAATAACTACGAATAAAACGTACTTCATACGAACGCATACCTCATTCTATACTATGTCTATATGTATGTGCCAATCATACTTACTGACAGTAAACTTAAATAAACGCCAATAAATCTATCTATAGCAAAGGTTTTGTGAATATGCAATATTTGAATTATGTAAGAATTGAATTTTAATCTGCAGACATTGAAATGTTGAAACAAGGGATTAGGAAAAAACCAATATACTAAATGAACTAATAAACAAAATTAAAAACTCTTAATAAGAATTAACAACTCTTAAACTAGTATTAGAATAACATTTAATTAACATATTGTTTAAATTAAATTGTCAGTCGTCATGTGAACTCAATTATACCGACGATGTACTTTAATTTAAATGCAGCTTAAGAACCTATACGATTTTCCTTAACAATCCTTGACCCTTGAAGAAATTACAGTCATTTCATTAATAACTAGCGGTTTAATTCAATTACCATGGTTGTTTTATAACACAATTTGAATGTAATATTGTCATGTTTTAGTTTGTAACCTGTAAAGGGCGTAATGGTTATCAAAAAGCAAATTAAAGACATAGTAGACACTGATTACTTTAACGAAATATCGATTATTTTATTTTACTTACTGTAATATTCCTGCGGCTAATTTTTTCGAATGTTGTTATCTAAGGCGCCGTAGGACTCTATTTCGTTGTGTTTGAAGTATCTTAATGTAACGTTTTCTGTTTTACTATATTTTATTGTCACATCCGTGTTATTTGTGCCGTGTGGCGGCTGTAAAAAGTCTTCCCGAACATTTAATCAATGATGTTATATTTTCGATCCTTGAAGATCGTTCAGCACGACACTGTTGTCGTGTATACATGTAATGTGGTACTTTTTGTTTCTTCTATTTGGCCTTTTTCAACTGGGTAGGTTCCAGTATTCCTACTTGAATATTGTATAATCACCCTTAGGATATGTTGCCTGCTTTTTAAATTTGTCTTTTGACATTTTATCTGTGATATGCAGGCTTCATAACCTCAGATCCCCTTTCAAAATTCCATTTCATTTAGTCCCGCCCATTGTTTTCTCGTTTAGGGCAAAAGCATTCTTTTTCTTGGGGACCATACGCCGCTTTTCATGGAATGGCACTACTGTTTCACATTGAAGGTTTTAATGATAACCGCCGTATGAACATATCTGCGGATGTTTCTAAATTCAAAATTTCACCGTTTTCGTGTTAAATGTTGAATTCTGCTTAAGCCGGTGCTAGGGGGCGTGGACGGTAACTTGCATTTTCCAGTACCGTCCATGAACAGGCTCAATCAAACCGAGCCTGCAACATTTTCAATATTGTCGTGTTGGGCTTTCTTTAGGGATTCTGTTTTACTATATTCTAAGATGAATATGATGTTTGACGAATTGGCATTTCTACACCCGTTCTTGTAGATTGACCATAAATTATTTAATCTTTATATGTTATTTCTGTTTGTCTTTTTTCTGTATTTTACACCGATTTCAAAATATATGTTTCATATCTCAACGGAAGATCTATCAAACTAGCTTTCTTTGATTACTAACAAGTAATTACCAAAATTCCACGGAATCGACCAACTATTTACCGCAAATGATTTCTGAATCAGACGTAAGAGACAAATGAACATCAATTTTAGTGTCCAAAATCAATCACAGAGAAATTACGTCTCGTCCGGGTATCGGACAAGTTACCCTGGATCACTAATCTGATGTTTTACCTATTGACCTAACTTATTTATGCTTAAGAATTATCCGAATTATTTTCCTTCATTCTGTCACATCAAAGTAGACGCCACGATGTAGTATTTAATTATCCAGGATAGCCGGTTAAATGGACCAAAACTAAGCAGTATTACCACTTTCTTCCCGAATCTTTCCGCACTAAGCTGCAGCTAAAATTAAATAATTCAACAAGCGTTCTTTTTTAAACTATGCAGTATTCCTAATTTTTAAAACATTTGAAATATTTTTGTAAATTCCTTATACTTTCTATACCATATTCCGAATACGTTAATTTGTTTTGTATAATCTGTTATAATTTCTGTACTATATTTATGTAATAAATGGCTCGTTATATAAAACACTATGTTTACATTAATGAAATAATTTTACCAGAATATCGACTGTTTAGAAATAAAAAAGGAAAGTAATTATGATTAAACTTTAAAACGGTTGTAATAAATGTTTACGGCCTATACTTGCTGCATGGTTGGTGGTTTTATAAAACAACTATAAAAGTGCCGAGTAAAATGTAATTTACTACGCACTAAAGTTACCTATAGCAATGTTTTCCTTAAGATGATGTTGAAGCAAGTTTTTGTAGATATTAATCATTTTCAAATTATTAGATATTTTAGTAAACGTATTCTATAAAAAATATCATATTATAATTCACTGGGGAAAATTCTGATTCGGCTACAACCTAATGTTGGCTTTTTATAAATTACTTTAATAAGCTTTTTGCGATTTTGAGCCATATTTTATATCAATTTTATAATTTCATTGCTGCTAAGACTGTTGGATATTCCGCATTTAATAATATACAATATTTTCAAATATCTTACACATCTTGGAATTAATAGTCGATTAAGATTATACAATGTTGTATTGTGTTACGTCGTATGATAATTCGTTCTATGTCTATAAATGCAATGTTAATTTACTTTACTTAAAACAAACATGTATACTTACAATATTTCTTATTCTTAAATCAAGTTTAAATGAAGACATTTCAAGCTGAAAAATGTAGTATTGATGACAAAACAGTCTTGTCATATAATGCTGCGTTTTTATTTTGTACCGATGGTTCAACAAAGCATGAGCGCAGTTTGTTTTGTAAACGCAATATAAAACATTTGAACATTTTATAACCAGTGAACATGCAAAAACAAGGCAATATTCTACCATCCCACTCTTTGTACTGATATCAATAAAGTGCTTGATAACATTGGAATAATTGAAAGTACATATCAGTAAATACATTGTGTTTGCAAGTAACTTGATTGAAAAGCTTTGCAATAAAATAGTTTGATATATAATGGTTGACTAGTAAAATATAGTCTCTTGTGAAGACATTTTAATCGATTAATAAGATAAGAATAAAAATCTGGTTTTCAATTGCTTACAGCTGTTCTCCTGTGACGACGACCGACTATCTTCACACCTCAAAATATAAATAATCTCGTCTAAAGTGTTTACACTAGTGCAGGTCAGCTTAAGAAAGGGTTCATTTAAATTTCCATCGTACTTATTGAAAATATATGCATGCATCTTTGACCATATTCTGTTATTATGTCAGTAAAGTGATACATATTACATTATTTTGTTAAATTCAACATTACAATATCTTTTTTTTAAATCTGCAAATCATATTAAGTACGTTTTAACCGTTTAACAATTTGTGCTTATTCATAATCCTTATAACAAATGAAAGATTATGCGATGTAATGCATCACATTGATGCATTTGTGGCATGCAAAAAGAATTGATTTATCACGAAAAAAGAACAATTTATATGTTCGGAATTATCAGTTAATATTCTGAATAACAACAATTGCACGAGGTATGATTGCATTATTTCAAATAGTTTCTTGTGTCCATATTAGTATAATGTTGACTTATCTGTCATTAAAGATGTCGTCATTGATAAGAAATGCGTGATAATGATAAAATACTTGTTGAATATTCTAAAAGCAGATTATGTGGTATGCGTTCATCTTTGTTTTATTTTATCTGAACGCCCATAATTGCAAATTGAAAGTATTGCAACCTCGGTTTGATTGAGCTTGTTTATGGATGGTTGTGGTAAGTAAACGGCTTTGTCCCATAGTACCAGTTTAACATTGATCATTAAATCATGATGGTGTGCACCGGCTGTTATGTTCATACGGCATGTTTAGCAAATGCAAATGATAAGAGTCAATTACTCGGACATGTGACGACAGTTAGAATGGTGGAGTAGGAAGTCCATGTCGTAGGATCGACGATACACTGGTTAAGACCAGAATCTGGAAAGGTCCAACCAGTATAGAAACTCTGTAAGTCTCAAAGAAATCGTTTTACAACTACAACCATATTTTTACCGACGAGTAAAGGTTAACTTATTTACTATGTATTTTTTAACATACTATTACAAATATAAAAATAAGAAACGTAGTAATATTTTCCTGCATATATGATATATATTTTATCTGTTTATTTCCAGCACAACGTTAATATATTCTTAAATTATAGAAAATACTTTGGACATCAATTGAATGAAGTTCTTTCATTTCTCTAGACATCTTATCTGACAGAAAATAGCATGAGTTAATGGAATTATGTAATTCGTTCTACGTTTAAGGACACTCCTGTTAACTAGTACAATGAGTGGTGCATTTTAAACGTGATGACCAGATACATCCCTACGTAATAGATTGAATACGTAAAGCTTCTTTTCTATTAAAGATCTGGCGATCGTATTGTTTCCTCATTGAATAGGATATTAAAATATGTAATTTAATGGTTTCTGATTTAATCCTGCTATGACAATCTTACATAAAGCAACTCGTTAATTTCAGTCTATTCGTTGTAAGTGAATATACTGTAGACACATAGGGATGACTTCTACATTGTCACAAAATTTGTACCACTAAACCAGTTTAAATGAACAAAGTAATTTTACATATTTATTGGTACGCAAGCACTTGCGCATATAAAATGGGGTTTTCGGTTGAATGTTTTATGGCCCTTGAATGAAAAAGACATTTTGGCTCATCGTTTGTCCGTCACTTTTAATCGGTGATTAATGGTTAGTTATCCTGGAAAACCGATAAGGTGAGCTAAAATCAAAGCTTAAACTAAATATCCCAGCACTAAAATCAAGATTCAGCTAGATTTTTAATGATTTGAATCCAACATAACGTTTTACAGAAACTATGCGGTCATGTTTGAAACATTGGTATCAAACAAAATAACTTAATCATAAGTGCATCAAATTGTCTATGGTATAATTTTGTATGATTTTTATCAAGAATGACAAGACAGCAAGTCCTACAGTTTTTAAACATTCAACCTCTTTGTGAGTATCAACAGTAATCATTCATTACAACAGTTATAAAATATTTTTAATAACTTTACTTTTTCATTTTATAAAAATCGATGTAAATTATTATTCTAATGTAAATATTTTTTTAATTTAAGAAGTAATAAACTACTTAAAACAATCATAGGATTGCATCATTACTCCAAGTTAATACGCAATTTAATTATCTAAAAATAGTTTTCCTTCAGATAACGTTAAAACGATTCCTTATATAATAAATTAATTTCTAAATATAAGATAACCGTGTTTTCCATACAGGTTATCAATCAGTACAACCGCATTATAATTTACCAGGGATGATCTTAAGCTAATCTTATAACAATCAGCTTGTCCGCAACAGCGAATTTAAACACCATGGTAAAGCATACCCGGCGCAGTAAGTACATTTGCGCTGATGACACGCGTTTTATGTTAAGCATATTTAACAATACTAGTATGGTACATTTAAATTTAAAAATACACCAAAACGTCAAAAGTCATGTCTATGACGTTGTCAGAATGAAAGATTTTATTTGAAAAAAAAATATATTTATGACGTTGCAACAACAATTTAAACATCACTTTTTAAAGTAATACTCTGGGTTGGGAATGGGGTGTATCATTTTAAGGATATATTTCAATTTGTGTTCTTATGTAATGAATTCTCAATCAAGTCTAGTTAAATTTTATTATCCAAAATAAATAAAACATGACCGTTGGGAACTCTGAAAACGTAAGT
The DNA here is from genome assembly GCF_026571515.1 of Ruditapes philippinarum. Classification (NCBI taxonomy): domain Eukaryota; kingdom Metazoa; phylum Mollusca; class Bivalvia; order Venerida; family Veneridae; genus Ruditapes; species Ruditapes philippinarum. Next base: position 31,978 of record NW_026862298.1, on the reverse strand, counting down.
GAAAGGTTGTTCCCCAAGGTATAACGTGGTGTAACAAATTGATAACGTTTTATCATAAATGAACCATTTGACAACTGAGGAAGCCAATTAAGTTTTGTCATGATTGCAATACAGTGTATTTTGTATTGTAAACATGAATATATTTATCTCGATAACGTTGAAATTAAGACTGACGTAAGGATTTTGGACATGATTTACGTTTGATTCTATACTTTTGTTAGATCGGCAATTAAACAAACATTCTAAATAATCGAACAATTCCTGAGATAACCGTTATATAAGATGATAATAACGGGAACTAACATATGATGTATGTGTGAATTTAAAAGATTGTTTGAAACCTTATAACTGATACATTTTCATATTGAGCATAACAACAATACATTCTTGTAATGCTTGTTTTGGAAATAAAAATAAATCTTGCCATATTTGTGAGAAGTCGTATAATAATTCTTTATAATTCTATCAATTCAATGTTAATTTATTTCTCTTAGAGGAAATACGTCTATTGATGGTATTTCTTATTTCCTTATATTATCAATAAAGCAAGCTTAAGTGAAGACATTTAGTGCATAAAACCATGTTATAAACTCTTATCTGTTTAAAACAAAAATATTATGTCACATAAGTGTGCGTTTTTATTTTTCCATATGCTTTTACACTGACGCCTGAACCGAGTTTGTTTCACAAAGCGCGATTCCCTCTTAAACATAAGAATGCTACAACGAGGCAAAATGCTTTCATCCCACTCTTCGTTCTGATCAGTAAACTTCGTAACAATATTGGAATAATTGACAGTACATCCTAGTCAATTAATTGCGGAAGCAAGGAACTTTATAGACATGTTTTGCCATAAAATGGTTCGAAATAAAATGGTTATAGCAGTTAAATGTCGTTTCATGTGAAGACATTTTATTCGATTAATAATGTAACGAAACGACTTTTGTCTCCAATTGTTTATAACTGCTCTGCTGAGGCAGACAACTAACGTATAAGCAATTAAATATAATATAGATATGTATATTATCTTTTTTCCCTATAAAACAAGGTAGCTAGAAAGAGGAGTTTACTTGAATTTCCTTCGTACTCTTAGCAAAAATGAACATGAATCTCTTTCACGTCATCCTGTAATTCCGTTAGTACGGTGATATTATGTAATATTCTTGTTTTAATCTATACCCACAATAAAACATCTTTTTAAAATTTGCAAATCTTAATATAAAGTATTGCAACTAAGAAGTATTCAAATTTGTTTGTATTGATAATCCTTATTTCAGACGAAGGATTATTCAGAAATATGCGTCGTAATCGATCACATTGGTGAATTCGAGAGCATGCAAAAGGATTTGACAGAGAACAATTTATATTCTAGTATTATCAATTTATCTTCTTAATAACACATATCATTTCAATAATTTGACGTTTGATGATTGCATAATTTCAAACAGTTCCTTGTTTGAGATTAAATACGTTGATTAATCCGTCGTTAAAGATGGCATCGATGGTAGGAAATCATTGATCAAAGACTCGGATACCTTATCTTATTAATATTCTTAAAGTAAGATTACATGGGGATTGCGTTCAATGAACGAAGCCTTATAATTATTTTATTGGCATTTGTTCACATTAAAAGGAGACACAGACAAAATTTCTATTTCTTAGTTATGAACTTTTCATTCATTTTTCTGTAAAAGCCCTCTAAATGAAGTCAAAGAAACAAAACTTTTCTCCATATAAAGAATAAAATGGTGGTTTCCTAACTTGACCCGCGTGGGTCAGAAGGTAAGAGCGCTAGGATTTCACAATTGTTGTCACAGTGAACTCTGGATAAAGAACATGTCAAATGATGAAATCAATATCTGTTATTGTCACTTCAAGGGTTTGTTAAAGTCAAAGACTTGTTTTAAAACTATTCGGTGATTCTATTTGCGTCTTAATTTTGTTACACATATATGAATATATTTACCCTTCAACCCTAAAATATATAGAATTTAAACAGAAATTCATGCTGGAACTTTGAAATGTCATTTTAGCATGATTTGAGTACATAAGATCATTTTTAATATTTTTGTCATTATTTTGCCTGAATATCCCTTTAAAACATATATTGATATATTCCACTCAAACTTTCCTTAAAGATCCTGTAACTAAATTTTTTCATGGTTTTATTTCATAAATATGATACTCAAATTAGATTTGTCAATATTTTAGTTCTAATAAGCATTATTTATAAAGATATTACCCAATTTAACATTTCATAGAAAATAAAGGGAGGTAATTAGAAATTTATTTTCTATAAATTCTAAGTCAAATTTTCCAATAAAAAATGAATGCATGTAATTTATTGAATAAATTTAATGTGCACACATATTTTCAGTACACATTTTACATATTCTTCGATGTTTGAAATTGTTTTATTTGCATAATTATATACATAATTATATAATGGTAAACACACAGTAAAAAATATCAATCACAAATTATACAGGATCTTTAACGCAGAAAGTTTCCTTTTTGTGTGTAGTTGTTTTTGTTTGTTTTGTTTCGTTTTTTTTTAATTTCTCTTTTGCTGTTTTTTTTCTGTGATATGCAGGATTCATAACCCCTGATCCCGCTTTTAGTTTCACCAATAAATTTCTCGTTTGGGGTAAATGCTCTTGTTTACTTGGATATTTCTGAATTCAAAATTTCAACGTGTGTATGTTTAAATCTTGAATTCTGCTTAAGCCAATGGTATTTGCATTACCACTACTATTCATGAACAGGCTCGATTAAACCGAGCTAACCCAGCTGTTTTTAAATTCGTTACTTAGACCCTGGATTATCCTTGTGTGAGCAGGCAAGATTAACATACGACCTGTCCTTTTTTAACGAAAAGCTCAATTGCGCTAGCTTCGTTCCTTACATACTAGTCAATATATGATAACTTCTTGCATGTACGATATGTTATAAAAAAAGAAAGTTGAATTATCTTATACATTCCAAATAAAACGATACATTGTAGAAAATATTTTAACAATCATTTGAATGAAGTTCCTCAATACATACATTTTCAAGACATTTTATCTGACAGAAAATATCATTAGTAAATATTATATATAACTTGAACTTTGTTTGAGGACAATCTTGTTATAGTAAGTGGTGCATTTTATTAGCAAACATCGCATAATACCGTGATGACCAGATATATCTGTACGTAATCGATAATATACGTAAAGCTTCTGAATACTCAGACATTTCGATTAAAGATCAGAAGATTTAATTGTTTCCTCATTGGATAGGAAATTAAAATCTGTAACTAAATAAATTCTGATTAAGTCCTGCAATCACGATCTTAGAATGAATAGAAATATACATATTTATAGGTGTTGACAGAAAGTGAAATGCAGAGAATAACGGAATTCCTAAGAACGCCTTAAAAATGTTGCAGACAGAGCATGTTCATTAACTGTAGTGCAAAATGCAAGATGACTTCCAAACCTCCTAGCATCGTTTTAAGTATAGTATTATTTGATAGTTAATAAACTAGTGGAAATCCAGGAAAGATTTAAAAAAAATCTGACAAGCAATATAATATATGATAAACAAGATCGACAAGGAACTGTATGAACTTTATATTTTTTTGAATTGTATTCAACTTCACAATGAAGTATCAGTATGCCACATGATTTACAGTTAAAATAGTATATTATTATTTCACGGCGTCTCAACGCCGTGATATTGTGATGGATAGTTTTCGGTAGCATGGGCAAAAGTCACGTGACAAAATTCCTTTCGATTTCTACAGCCGACATTTTATTGGTTTTTTACGCAATCATTGTACAGCCCATTTCCGTGAAAAGTTACATAGAAACATTTTCCTTTCAAATCATATACATTTGTAGAATCTAAACAATATTTTTATCAACACGCGAAATATCAGCGTGATATATTTACACAATTCCGCACATCCTTTCGACACACTTGAGAAATTCGCAAGTATTTGTTTGAATACTAAAACCCGGATTTCGAATATCGTTGTGGTCTACATTGATGCCGTATCCATTAATTAATTCGTTCATTCATTTATATATTTTCAAAATTTTCCTACAAGAAGAAAGTTCACCTGCCAATTAGTATAAGGATAGGTAATGGACTGTTATAAACGATTATCCTATTAATTTTATATATTACGTTTATCTGTTGCACAGAATGGTTGTTTTTACAAGGTGTACCAGTATCCGGATGTTGAAAGCTATCCGATTTTCTGCAAAAACTGCTGTCACATGGCCATCTATTTTTTTATGAATACTTTACCATGAATTTGCATGGCTTAATAAAACTGAGCCTGCAACATTTCTTAATTTTGATGTTTGGGGTGTTCTTTTGGGTTTCAGGTTTTCTCTATTTTAAGGGGAAGTAACTCATGTTTACTAAATTATTTGTTCTTTTCTGTCTATCTTAGGTATAGGGTTTCTTAATCGGAAAAAAATCATAATCGATCATCGAAAATAATCGAACAACCTTTTTCGATCAATCATCGATTATATAATCGAAACATTTACGATAACAAAGTAAATATGTACAATGCACATATCATGCTTTAATATTTATAAGAATTCCATTAATAATCTATATTTTGTGTAACTACCACTTAAGATTAAAATAAACTAGTTACTCATGCTTATTTATCCTTGAGTAAAATATTTTAATCAAATAAATTCATTATATCTATGAAATTATTATGTCTCAATTCCAATAAAGGAATGAATAAGCTATTGTATGAGAACAAGAGAAGTTGGTCATTAACAAAAATTCCAGGTTTTTTTAATGACACTATATATTGATATTGTTACCATCTTCAGTGTGTAGAATAATTTTATACACATCTTCTTTGTTTGAAGTCAAAACATGTTTATTTCATATTTACAAATAGACTGTGTAGACATTTTCTAATTTTAAATTTGAGCATAGTATGTCTTTAAACTAGAATGCCTCACTGTCAACTATTAACCTCATGGTCACCAGTATGCTTTCTCATTCATTTTAATGAAAGTTATTGGGTACACCAAAGCTGGCTTTAATTTAAAGTGTTGTTATAATACAGCGAGTCACTTAAGTAAAGAGCAAGAAGATAAATAACCGATGATCGATTATTGAACTTTGTATTCGATCATCGCTAATCGGTCCTATAAACGATCAATTATCGATTATACTCAATCATCGTTTAATCCCTACAAGTTAGGTATTACTTACTATTTTTGTTTAATAAAATTTACCAGTTGTAAGGTAATCAAAAGCATAGAGGCCATGATGAGTGAATATTGATATATATTTTTTTACTGGCTTTATATACCTTAGACCAGATTTTTCTAGTTTGTTCAGTTAGCACATATACTATAGGTATTCTGCTAGAGGAATATTCTAATCAATATGTGAAATTATTATTTTCTATGTGTTTGTATGTAAATTGCTCATAAAATAACCTTTGGTAAAAATGAAAAGGTAAGAATATTTAAGCTATAACATATGGGTGCTCATTTTAAACACTTGATATATATATAATATATATATATATATATATATATATATATATATATATATATATATATATATGCAGTTAGTTTTTATAGTAAAGTCTAATGAGGGGACAGTATTTGTTACTGTAAGAGATATGCATTTAATGTTTAGAAACTCACATAACTTAATCTTTATTATATGATTTTTATTGAGATTTTTTTTTTACTTTTATACTTTACAATATCATGTACATTATAGTTTTCTTTCTACAAGATTATGAATTCCATAGTATATGGATATAATGTGTATTTCTGTACTTAAAGACTTACAGTTATGGTGGATGAGACTTGCATTTAAATTTATAAATGATAATACATGATCAGTCTACAGGTTAAAGATGTTTATACCCAGTGTTAGCTGGCTAATAATAGTATCTATAACAGAGTTTATATATTATAGTTTTCTTTCTACTAGATTTTGAATTCCATCCATTACCCGGGTGTAAAAAGTCCATGCTTTTCCAGGGATTTCCATGGAAAATAAGAGGCTGGAGTATTGGAACAAAATTTTCCAGCCTTTTCCAGCCTGAAGCTGAGAAAAAATGGGCTGGAAAAACAGGGAAAAAACATGGAACATTTTCCATGCTGCATGGAATATTTTCCATGTTTTCCATGGAAAAGCATGGACTTTATTCCATGCTTTTCCATGTACATGGAGTATTGGAACAAAAGTATGGATTTTTTTCCAGGGTATTCCATGTGTCTGCCAACCATAGAGGCTGGACTTTTCACCATGGTAAATAGTCCAGCCTTGATGGAATAACATGGAAAAAAATCCAGCCTAATTCCAGCATCCCTGAATGTTCTTAAAATGTAAAATTCTGAGACGGAATTCAGCACAAGAATGTTTTGGTGGATTTTTTATGAGTTTAACATGATCACATATTGCATTTACAAAAATTTAATACATATCCTTTAGTCCAAATACAGAATAGAGCCTACATTCACTTTAACACAAACAGTTTTTTTCCAGCTGCAGGTTTGGCAGGTTCTGGTTTTTTTAGTATCCAACACTTTGTTTTTAGCAATTATTTTGCTCTTCGTCTGTCAGTGAGAAACTGTTTCAATCTTAAATTTGTTTCAAATGTTTCTGATTATTTAAATTACTATTTCTTTTATCGAAGTCCATTTTTAGTCCTCTGCCTGTGTTTCCTACATGTCCTAGAACTTCTTGTGGTTGTGCTCACCTTTAAAGATAAAATTCATGATTAATTAAACACAGATGCGGTAATGAATTATGTTTTATTGCATATAATTATATGCAGTATATTTCATAACTTTTAATAACATCAAATCTAATGTTTCAACAGTATTAACTATTAAATATTAACTATGCTTATGCATATTCAAAAATACTAAAGCAATGCAGTATATCTTATTTCAAAGTGCACAAGTGTTTAAGAATTTCTCTGTATAAGAATTAAGTAAATTTGTGACATTATTTATTACCCAGTATGTATTTTTTTCAAGAAAAGACATGGAATAAAAAGTATTGAGATTTAAAAAATATACCTTTTCAGGATTAATACTGCACATCATTATTAAACACTGCCGGTAATTCTCACAGTCAGCACTTATGTCCCAGCCTGCAAATGTATAATGTAAAATGTAATTTTAGATTGTTCCATTGAAAACACAACACATACATGTAAAATAACAAATGTTTATGATGACCCTGTTCAGCTGTACAAAAACTACTGATTGTACCATTTAGTCCTATTTAATCAAATTGATTTAATTTGTTTAATTTGCAGGAAATGAAAAAGATCTACTTAACATGTCATTTAAACAATATACACAATCATTATAAAGAAATCATTGAATAATTTATATTTTACAGATTATCCATGTATAGATTAAAAACATTATCAGAAAAACAAACACATGAAGTTTGAAAAATATAAAAACAACCTTGATCTCTTGTTACAAATGTTGATAGTTTGATATATATAACCTGTTTCTGAATTAATGTAACTTAAGGTTTATAAATACCTGATTCTGTTGTATATCTCCTTGTCCCAGGTGATTCCTGATTGTTATCATACCAATACTTAAATACTTTAAAAATCTTTAACAAAACAATATATCCAAAACTGCTAAAATATCAAGTACATCCTCTGTAATTTTCACTCTTTGCTGACCCAGATATCTTAGAATTCAAAATTTACAACAGTTACTGGACAGGTCTATTCTATCATTATGTAAAGCAGGGTTAATCTACTCATCATTTTAACTTTTATTCTTTGAGCGTAAAAGAAAATATCAAATAGCTAATAGATATATAGATTTTAAAGATCATTACAAATTTTTGTACAAAAAAGATTGCAATGTCCTTCTAGACACATTCTGCATATGAAATTTATAATGCTATCTCTCCCCAAAATAATCACATGGAACAGCCTGATCTATGGAATGACCAGTGGAGTAAATTAGTCATACACAGATGGTTGGGAAAATGCTGGTCAATGTGTTTTATCAGTGTAGCGTAAAATCTCAGTGGATGTAGTATTTATTTTCCTAAATAAAAGCAATATATATTAATCAATTTAATATAGAATATATATGAGATTCTTTCATGCAGTGTTTTTGTTTTGTTTATTTATTGATTTATTTATTGTTATCCAAAAAGATGAATTCTTAGAATTTAAAAATGGCAAGCAATGCAATCCCATCTTGATTATTATAGTGTCTAAATGATAGAATCACAGACTTTAATTAATTTATAGTTAAACTTAAAAGCCTGTAATTAAATGGATATTATTTAATTGTACATAACTTCATAATAATAATATGTATTTAACAATCAATTCATTTATGTCTTTAGCATAGACATTTTTTTCTGAGATACCCATTTCCAACTACATGAAATGTATAAAGTGTGAAATTTCAAATCATTTACAGTAACTTGTATTAAAATAAATGATGATTTTATATTTTCTTTGTAAATTTACAATATTGAGCTGAATATATAAAGTAAGAATTTTCTTGTTTTTTCCAGCATACTTAGAGAAACTTTAACACATTTCCAGCATCAAAAAAATCTAAGTTCAACTTTCCATGCTACATGGAAGTAAAGTCCATGGTTTCCAGTCTTTTACCACAAATGTCCAGCCAATTTCCTGCCTATTCCAGCTATGCTGGAAATGGCTGGACAAAAAAAGTCCATATAGCATGGAAAAATACCAATGTTCCATGAATTTCCATGGAATTCCATGCTTTTCCATAGTTTTCCAGGGTTTACCAGCCTCTCTTCCAGGCTTACCCTGGAAAATCTAAACCCGGGTAGTACCAATGTTAATGTTAGGATTTCATATTTATTTAATAGAAACTGGGAATTATTAATGTTATGTGCATACATGTATATCTTAGTATATTGATATGATGAGATTTATAATATTTCTGAATTTAAAGAGTTACAGTTATATCATTATTATTAAAGGGATGAGACTTTCATTTAAAGTTATAAATGATAATACAATATTGTATTGATTGAAAATGTCCTGAATCTTGGATCCAGCATATAATTGATAAAGTCTCAAAACAAAATCATATTCTGAAATAGTTACATTCTATTTTTTTTCTAACAGTGCATGAGTTTGAAATGGACAGCTTCTGCCTTATCTATTTGTAATGGAGGGACACCCGGTCTCAATCTCCAGGTCTCCTGAGTCAACCGACCAACATACTTTTCATAGAGTAGATTGTTACTTGCCCTTGAATAAATTTGTAACACTAAATTTTATAGGGGGACTGATTTAATGTTGCCACATGAAAACCAACAAAGTACAAAAAGTAACCAGGCGCCAGATGAAACATGAAAATACAATCTACACACGAAGTGGTTCGTTGGTTGCATAAATTTTTTCATGTTTTCGCCCGGTGCCCTTGATGCAAAATACAAATCAGACTTTTAATAAAATTTCTTATCATAGAAAAAAGGCTAGTTTTTTATCTGTACAAAAAATAGATATTGTACATAAATTAGCACAGTTATGTTCACTTTCAAATTGACCTGTTATAATAATGGCAAAACCAATAACTGTCTAAAGCCCTTTTTAGTAAAAAATAATTATACAATGGTATAATAAATTGTTATCTTTAATTAAGACTATATGAGTTGTAAGGGTTTTTTTTCTTATTTATGGTAATTAAGAATTATTTATCTGTGTAATTTAAAAATCTAAATATCTGTCATGGTTTAAAATGTTCCACTATTTAGGGGAGAAAATGTGTAAGTGGCCAGATAGCTCAATCGCTACAGCCTGGTACATTATTCTGTGGGTCACAGGTTTGAGTTATGGTGAAGCTGAAAGCTTTTTCTCATCCGTGACTGCATATAACGCATGAGTTTAATTCACTATGCTCTGTAAACATCAGAAATTCAAGGACCATTAATCAATATAGTGGAGGAAATTGTTGTGGTTTAGAACTGTTTCATTATTTAAGAGAAATGTGTAGCCGGCCGGAAATAATAGCTCAGTTTGGGGTCTTTCTGAAATCATCATCACGGTGTTTTCGAGTCATGGTCAGGAGTTTCAGTCAGGTTTAGAAGTGGTTTTGCGACTGGCACATGTTTTATTCATTTAATAAAGTGCATTTAATTTGAAATGACAAAGGCAGTATTGCATGATACTGTTAGTTTTCCTACAAAGCATTTGATAAGTTGATCACACTATACTGCACGTGCACATATGAAGAAGTTCTTTTTCTTTCCCTCTTCATGAACTTCAAGCATCTGCCATATGTAATGACATTCTTACATGGTTTCAAGTTTTATCTCTGATAGCACTGGTTGATGTGGCTGGTACTCCTTCTTCCTTCTGCTCTGAGTACCTATGGTGTCCCCTGATGTTCATTTTAGGTCTCTTTTATGTCTAATATATGTCAATGACATGTCTGCAACTCTAAGCAATAAGCTTTATTATATGCACAGGTACAAGTATCAGACCTGGGAAGAAAAAACATGATTAGATTTTCTTCCAAGGTTCGATACTGGTGCATGTGATTATATGATGATGACTCAGGTATCCTTGTATCTGGTAAAATAAATCTTAAGATTGGGCCATCCTAAAAAAAATGTTTGTTTGCAGTAATGCGACCGACTCACAAAATTTGCCCCTACTCAAATTTTTTTTCATGGTCTGGATAAAAAAATTATTTTTTTTGAATCAGAAAATTATGCCTTGTGCTTTGTTTTCGTTCTTTTAAAGGTTAAAAGAAGAAATAAAATGTAGGTCTTATTAAATTAGAATTCAGTTATCAATTTATTAATTGTTACCAGATTATCAAAGCATATATTGTCAAGCATTATTTGAAATTCCATGTTTATTTGGGAGTACCAGTTAATAAAAAAAAGAAAAAAATCGACCTACCTACCCACCTTGACAATTCTGGGTCGGGTTACTGCAAACAAACATTTTTTTAAGGATGGCCTTGGTTAATTGACTATAAATTGTCTTTGCATCTTGGCAAGACAGTGCCTATTCTTTTTGGTTTAAGTTTCAACTTAAAACTGGGCCTAGCCTCTTCAGGTCACATGAAATGGTACAGCTATAAAGTACACAATCTTTTGTTAAGTATTTTAGGTCAAATTCTTTTGGCGTCGCCTTTGATGCTTTTTGCATCATGCTTTTTCTTGTTGTCTTTTTTGAATAATTTCATTTTCTTGCGCAATAAAACATTTTTTCCCTAAAATGAGACTTGGTTTTCCATATGCGTTTTCACAGTAAGCATTTACCATACCAGGTTGTACATAACTTAATTTGGTCCGTAAATCAGTCTTTTACAAAAGTCTTCTGAACTTCATTCAGAATTTCATGTCCCATTTATTGTGAGCAAAATTCTGAGTTTCCTTTAGCTATAAGCTGGAAAATGTTTAATTATCCCCCGCGCGAAAAGGCGGTTGGGGATATAAAAATTAGTCTCCGTCCTTCCGCCTGTCCTTCCTTCAGTCTGTCCTCAATCCGTCCTCATTTTAGTCCGGACCATATCTTAAAAAGTATTTGAGGTATCAACTTGAAACTTCATAGGTGGATAAATCATATTTAGGAGAAGTGCAGTGCACAACAATGATGATTCTACCCTACATAATTTTTCAGTTATTGCCCTTTGTTATTTTTCAAACTTAATTTTTGTCCTGAGCATAACTCAAAAAGCCATAACTCAAAAGATGGATAGATCTCACTCAGGAGGTGTGCAGTGCAAAAAAGTGATAACTCTACCCCTAAATAGTTAAGTTTTTGAGTAATTGCCCTTTGTAATTTTGCATACTTTATTTTTCACCTGAGTGGAGCATAACTAAAAAAAATCTTTGAGATGTCAACATGAAGTCCATTGGTGGATTGATCTTATTGAGGAGGAATGTTGTGCGAAAGAATGATAACTGTACCCATTATAATTTTTTTAGTTATTGACATTTGTTATTTTTCATACTTTTTGTCCGGAGCATATCTCAAAAAGTGTTAGAGGTAGATCTTACTCAGGAGGTGATAACTCTACCCTTTCATATTTTTTGAGTTATTGCCCTTTGTTATTTTTCATACTAAATTTTTCACCTGAGTGGAGCATATCTCAAAAAGTGTTAGAGGTAACACCTTGAAACTTCATAGGTGGATAAACCTCATTGAGGAAGAGTGCTGCACACAAGAGTGATAACCGAGCGTGCATTATTTTTCAGTTTTTGCCCTTTGTAATTTTTCATACTAAATTTTTGTCCAGAGTATAACTACAAAAGCCTTTGAGATATCAACATGAAACTTCATATATAGATAGATCTCACTCAGGAGGTGTTCAGTGCATTAGGGTGATAACTCTACCCTTCATAATTTTTGAGTTATTGCCCTTTTTTATTTTTCATACTAAATTTTTCACCTGAGTGGAGCATATCTCTAAAAAAGCTTTTGAAATGTCAATATGAAACTTCATAGGTGGATATATCTTATTTATAAGGAGGAATGTTGTGCACAAGAATGTTAACTGTACCCTTTATAATTTTTGAGTTATTGACATTTGTTATTTTTCATACTTTTTGTCTGGAGCTTATCTCAAAAGTGTTAGAGGGAATAACTTGAAACGTCATAGGTGGATAGATCTCATTGAGGAGGATTGCAGCACGCAAGAATGATAACCTACCGTGCATTGTTTTTCACTTTCACTTTCCAATACCGTCCATGAACAGGCTCAATCAAACCGAGCCTGCAACATTTTCAATTGTGTTGTGTTGGACCTTCTTTAGGGATTCTGTTTTTCTCTATTTCAGTTATTGCCCTTTGTTATTTTTCATACTTAATTTTTGTCCCAGAGTATAACTACAAAGGCCTTTGAGATATAACATGAACCATCATAGGTGGATAGATCTTACTCAGGAGGTGATAACTCTACCCTTCATATTTTTTGAGTTATTGCCTTTTGTTATTTTTCATACTAAATTTTTCACCTGAGTAGAGCATATTTCTAAAAAAGCTTTTGAAATGTCAACATGAAACTTCATAGGTGGATAGATCTTATTAAGGAGGAATGTTGTGCACAAAAATGATAACTTTACCCATTATAATTTTTGAGTTATTGACATTTGTTATTTTTCATACTTTTTGTCCGGAGCTTATTTCAAAAATTGTTAGAGGTTACAACTTCTTAACTACAAAAGCCATTGAAATATCAACATGAAACTTCATAGGTAGATAGATCTCACTCAGGAGGTGTGCAGTGCAAAAGAGTGATGACTCTATCCTTCATAGTTTTTGAGTAATTGCCCTTTGTACTTTTTCATACTTAATTTTTCACCTGAGTGGAAGCATAACTCAAAGGTCTTTGAGATGTCAACATGAAACTTCATTGGTGGATTGATCTTATTGAGGAGGAATGTTGTGAGCAGGAATGAATACCCTTTATAATTTTGAGTTATTGCCCTTTGTTTTTTTCAAACTTTTTTGTCCGGAGCTTATCTCAAACAGTGTTAGAGGTATTAACGTGAAACTTTATAGGTGGATAAATCTCATTGAGGAGGAGTGCGGCACACACCTACCGTGCATTATTTTTCAGGTATTGCCCTTTGTTACTTTTCATACTTAATTTCGTCCAGAGCATAACTACAAAAGCCTTTGAGATATCAACATGAAACTTCATATGTGGATAGATCTCACTCAAGAGGTATGCAGTACACAAGAATGATAAATTATTCTGCTCTACTACATATGCATGGCTCTTGTAACAAGTTACATTACAATACTTAAAAACCTTCTTAACAAGTTAACCTGTCAATTAAACTCAATGCTATTTGGAGATACCTTAACATTATACTTAACTGTTTTTGTTGTTGTAATTTTAGCTCGACTATACGAAGTATATGGAGAGCTGTCCTACTCGCCCCGGCGTCGGCATCCGCGTCCAGATTTCAGATTAAAGTTTTGGTGCAGTAAAATATTTTTCACTATAACTTTGTCATTTCTAAAGGTATCAACTTCAAACTTCAAATATATGTTCCTTATCATCAACCACATCTTATGTGACAAGGTTCATAACTCTAGCACCAATATTTTCAGATTTATCCCCCCTTGAACTTAGAATTTTCCTAAAAAAATACTATTTTTTACTGTTACTTCTTTATTTGTTAAGGGATCAACCTCATACTTCAAATATATGTACCTTATCATCATCCACATCTTATGTGACAAGGTTCATAACTCTAGCACCAATATTTTCAGATTTATCTCCCCTTGAACTTAGAATATTCCTTAAAAAATATTATTTTTTACTATAACTTTTTTAGATTTAAAGGTATCTACCTCAAACTTCAAATACTTATTCCTTATCATCAATTACATTTTATGTGACAATGTTCATAACTCTGGAAGCAATATTTACAGATTTATCTCCCTTTGAACTTTTTCTTTAAGAAATATTATAACTTCTTTACTTTTTAAGGTATCTACTTCAAACTTCAAATATATATTTCTTATCATTACACACATGTTGTGTGACAAGGTTCATAACTCTAGTGTGACTATTTCTAGAATTATTCCCCTTGATCTTGGAATTTATGTTAACAAATGTTTTTTTCTATAACTTAATACATAATTATACATAATTGATATTTCTTTCATAGTTTTGTCCTCAATACTGCGTCCAGTATTTTATTAGTCGAGCTTCGCTGTCTCCTGTGACAGCTCTTGTTTCTTTTTTTCGCCGTGACAATCACAATGCTGCATTTCCCAGCAATTTTTTACTTGTAGTATATTATTATCTGCAGACTTTCAATATTGAAAAAAAAAACAGTGGGACATGCTCTTTCTATTCCAAGATTTTTTTAAAAATTTTATCCTCACTATTATTATTATAATTATTAATTGTGGTCAATGGTCATTCATTAAATGTTTACTTATGTTCGACTTGAATTTGACAGCGAAAAAATTGGCATAATTTCACTTAAAACATTATGAGATTATAAACTCAATCAGCCTTGTATTTTGCAGCATATGTTTTGACGTTTCATCAAATATGATAAACAAGATCAGCAAGGAAAGACGGCGTTCAATGAACGCAAACCACTGTAAGTATGGATAATGAGGCAAACCGTCAATCAAAATAAACATTTTACACGAAACAATTTCAAACAACGTATTGATCAATTAATGTACACATGTTTTGTATGTAATAAGGATGTATAAATCAATACATTTTCATGCGCTCAATCAAACAAGAGTCTGCAACATTTTCAATTTTGCCGTGTTGGGCTTTCTTTAGGGATTCTTATTTTCTCTACTTGATAGAAGTGTTTAGACCTGACCACGAGGTATAGTGATGGCTTGCCCTAGGGGACAGTGACCTACTTTCTTGTCCTTTGATGTACAGCAATGAAATTTTGACCATGTGCACAGTTTTAGTTGTAAAATTGAACTTTGATATCAAGTGACTTAGATTTTGATGATGTGACCTAATTTCTTGTCCTTTGATGTAAAGCTATGAAATTTGAACATGTGCACAGATTAAGATGTAACGTCATATCTGTGATATGCAGGCATCATAACCTAAGATCCCCTTTCAAAATTCCATTTGATTTAGTTCCGCCCATTGTTTTCTCGTTTAGGGCACAAGCATTCTTTTCTTGGGGACCATACGCCGCTTTTCATGGAATGACACTACTGTTCCATGATAACCGCCGTATGAACACATCTGCGGATGTTTCTAAATTCAAAATTTCACCATTTTCGTGTTAAATGTTGAATTCTGCTTAAAATATGAAAAACAAGATCAACAAGGAAAGGCGGCGTTCAATGAACGCAACCCCCATATGACCCAGCAACAAGAACCAAGCCGGTGCTAGGGGGCGTGGACGGTAACTTGCACTTTCCATTACCGTCCATGAACAGGCTCAATCAAACCGAGCCTGCAACATTTTCAATTTTGTCGTGTTGAGCTTTCCTTAAGGATTTTTTATTTCTCTATTTGATATCAGCTGACCTAGACTTTGATAAAGTGTGTTACTTTAGGTTCCATGTACAGACTCAATCAAACAAATTGGGTTTACTTTTATATGTTTCTACATGATCATTTTAGTGTTTTACTTATTTAACCTTTTGTAACCATGACAACTGTTAGAATTTCACTTGGCGGGGATTCATTTTATTTACAATGTCTCGTTTATAGGAACATAGTGGGGCTAAGAGCGAGGTTTGGTGCACCATTAACCGGTTTAAACTCCCCAGCAGTCATTATTATGCTGCTGACCGTTCCAAGGCGGCGCCCCACTGTGTTCGTCAGATGTATGTCTATGTTGTTTCATACTGTTTTGGTGACACTTTTGCTTGTGTCCCTTCTTATTCTTAGGTAGTGGTTTGCCTGCCCGTACTCTGCCTTATGCCCTTCCCTGTTTTTGTTTGGGGTCCTCCTGGGCTCCTTGCCACTGGATCTTGTTACTGGGTCGGGTGGGGGCTGCGTTCATTGAACGGCGCCTTTCCTTGATGATCTTGTTTATCGTATTTTATATATCATATTGATTGAGTCTGTACATGAGGGATAATGAATAGGTGCAACATCCCTCACGCCCCTAGCACCGGCTTGGAGCGGTACACAATTCTCAAAATAATTATGATAAACAAGATCAACAAGGAAAGGCGGTGTTCAATGAACGCAACACTTAATAGTGCTGGCATCAATGACCCCGAAGGACCAGAAAAATATAACAACACTGAAGTGAAGTCATGAAATTAAGGCTGTGTTAAATATGACCTTCACCACCAATTTCACTAGACTCAACTGCATTGATATATTCCTACTCTGATCTTTTCTGTGATATGCAGTCTTTATAACCTCATGTCCCCTTTCAAAATTCCATTTTATTTAGTTCCGCCCATTGTTTTCTCGTCAAGGGCAAAAGCATTCTTTTACTTGGGGACCATACGCCGCTTTTCATGGAATGGCACTACTTTGTCACATTGAAGGTTCCATGATAACCGCCGTATGAACACATCTTCGGATGTTTCTAAATTCAAAATTTCACAATTTTCGTGTTAAATGTTGAATTCTGCTTAAGCCAGTGCTAGGAGGCGTTGATGGTAACATGGGATCACTTTGTTTCCAGAATTTTATGCTTCACAACAGCAGGTGTCAAGTGCCGTGTGGCAGCTGTAAAAAGTTGCCCCGTACTTCACTTCAGTGTTGTTATATTTTCTGGCCCTTCGGGATCATTGATGCCAGCAATATTAAGTGTTGAGAATTGAGTACCGCTCAAGCCGGTGATAGGGGGCGTGAGGGATGTTGCACTTATTCATAATCCCTTATGTACAGACTCAATCAAACCGAGTCTGCAATTCTCTTGTAATTTTGTTGTGATTAATGCTTCCGAGGGATCACTTTGTTTCCAGAATTTTTTGCACTTTCCAGTACTGTCCATGAACAGGCACAATCAAACCGAGCCTGCAACATTTTACAATTTTGCCGTGTTTGGCTTTCTTTAGGGATTCTGTTTTTCTCTATCTCTATGTCTTAACCTATATTTTGTTCTACCAGAAGTTAATATATTAACTTATACATATTTACTTCCTCATTCACAAGTGTTAAGTAAACATCACACTGAATGTAATCGCTAAAAGTACTAAGCATAAAACAGCAGTCGCAGCGATCAATCTTTTGTTTGCGACTATTTTTTGCAGACCATAGACTAGGGAGTGTGGATGGTAGTTTGCACTTGACAGTACCGTCCATGAACAGGCTGAATCAAACGGAGCCTGCAACATTTTCAATTTTGACGTGTTGGGCTTTCTTTAGGGATTCTTATTTTACTCTATTTCAGTGTCATGTTTTAGATTGTATACTGTGTCCAAAGAATGAGGAATTTTTAAACTATGTCCAGCGGCCTCTGACATGCACGTCCATGTAAGACCACCTTAAAGCAAGAAGACAGAGATTAAATATCCGTTATCACTAAGCGATAAACTAAGCAATAAAATGTATGGGAAAAGTATCTGTTTTACCACATAAATATGTATCTTATTCTGTTGCAACTGGTGACCACCAACGTGGCATTGTAGTAACCATGAAATGCATTAAATTATGATATCTTTGTTACGTTTTATTTACTTTTCTTACCTTACAGCTTTAATGAAAGTCAACTGGGTGAGGTGTAGGTTGTTTGAATCTGCTGAAATAGATAAATACAGAATCCCTAAAGAAAGCCCAACACGGCAAAATTGAAAATGTTGCAGGCTCGGTTTGATTGAGCCTGTTCATGGACGGTACTGGAAAGTGCAAGTTACCGTCCACGCCCCCTAGCACCGGCTTAATATATAGATACTGCACATCTATGTGGTGAAAATGTGAATAGCTTCGCAATGAGTAGTTCGTCAAGGTCTTTTAGGACAGAACAATCTTTCACAAGGTGTTTTATACATAAAGTAAGCCTGTGACTTTCCTTGTTGATCATGTTTATCATATTTCCTAAGTTAATGTAAAGTTGTGGTGGAACAATGTGTCGGAATCTTCATTGAAGGTCTGTTTTAAGAATTTATATTTGGCATTTATACACATACTACGTTTTTCATCTATGATGTTATGATTACAATATCAAAAATGTAACATTGTCTGACAAATCCAAACAAAATGAATCAGGTTGTATCGCGGATATATTTGATTTAACTAATTGGTATGATGCACAAATATTTTAGGGAATAGCCTGGCTAACAATTACGTAAATTTAAACCATGTTCAACTTTGTTTTTCCCATACAATAAAACCAACCAGGACAGTTTTTGTGTCGCCTTCACGGAGTAGTGGCGACATATAGGGATCACTTCTCCGTCGTCTGTCTGTCCGTCTGTCCGTCACAAAACTTGTCCGGACTACTCCTCATAAACTACTGGTGCAATTTCATCCAAACTTTACAGGAATGATTAGTACCAAGTCTATTTGTGCATATTGTCAGCATTTTCCGGTTCAATGATTTTTGTCAGAGTTATGGCCCTTTAATAATTTTTATTTTTAAAGTTTGTCCGGACTACTTCTCTTATACCACTAATGCAATTGCAATGAAACTTTACAGGATTGATCTGTAGCTCAAGTCCTTGCGCATATTGCAAGGGTTTTCCGGTTGAATGATTTTTGGCCGAGTTATGGCCCTTTGATAAAAAGGTGTTTTTTTCTGTGTGTTGCCAGATACACAAAAGCTTGTCCGGACTACTCCTCAAAAGCTACTGCTGCAATTTCATCCAAACTTTACAGGAATGATCTGTACCAAGTCTAGTTGTGCATATTGTCAGTATTTTCCGGTTTAATGATTTTTGTCAGAGTTATGGCCCTTTAATAATTTTTATTTTTAAAGTTTGTCCGGACTACTTCTGTTATACCACTAAGCAATTTCAATGAAACTTTACAGGATTGATCTGTAGCTCAAGTCCTTGCGCATATTGCACGGGTTTTCCGGTTGAATGATTTTTGGCCGAGTTATGGCCCTTTGATAAAAAGGTGTTTTTTTCTGTGTGTTGCCAGATACACAAAAGCTTGTCCGGACTACTCCTCAAAAACTACTGGTGCAATTTTATCCAAACTTTACAGGAATGATCAGTACCAAGTAGTTGTGCACTGTCTGTCCGTCTGTCACAAAACTTGTCCCAACATAAAATTGGCCATCATGAGGCGACACATGTGATTACTGATCGCTCTTGTATCTAATGTCACTGTCACCTCTTTATTTCAATGACTGCCATTAGATTTTCTGCAGCAGCAGAGGTGACTTGAAGCAAACCTCAAAACATCTTGCACCTTTTCCCGATAAAGAAGTTTTGCAAGAATGGCAAACTGGTTTCTATAACTTTTATTCGTAGACTCACCAGCCATATTTCCTGTACTGATCAAGGAGAAATGAATACTATAGTTGGATTTGAATTTCGGAAATCCTCATGTCCCAACGTCTTCTTGTGAAAAAGACACTTCTGAAACACATGGATTATTTTTTAAAGATTTAATGCCGTGATTGAAGTTGGAGACGATTTCAAAAACATTTAAGTACTTACTCAAAACAACACACGTGTTTTTATGGCAGCTACTGAAGTGAGTTTAAAATGGCATTACGCCCAGATTATTCAGCTTATTAAATGTTTGATATATTTCCCTATATTTGTCTACAATTAAACGGTTACTTTTAGGCGGTAAACAGGTAAAAAAGATACTTGACATTTTGCCATAATTGAGTTTGTTGAAAGAAAAATCAATAATCTACATGACCAACGGAAATTTTATAGACATATTTAGTGTTCAGTACTTAAAAAGAGTTTTTTATGCCACCGCAGCATCTGCGATGCGGTGGCATATAGCGATTCACCTGTGTGTGTGTGTGTGTGTTTGTGTGTGTGTTTGTGTGTGTGTTATATAGATTATATAGTGAACTTAAAAAATCTTCTTGTGAAAAACCACTAGTCCAATTTCAACCAAACTTGGCAGGATTGTTCCTTGGGTGAAGGGCTTCCAAAGTTGTTCAAAGAATTTCATTCCATGCAGAAATCTGGTTGCCATGGCAACCAAAAGGAATTATAAGAATAAATTTAAAAAATCTTCTTGTAAAGACCCAAAAGGCCTAGAGCTTAGATATTTTGCATAAGGCATTGTCTGGTAGACTCTAACAAGATTGTTCAAATTATAGCCCTGGGGTCAAAATTGGCCCCGCCCCGGGGTCATTGATTTTCACTATGTACATATTGTAAAAACTTAAAATACCTTCTTTGTAAAAACCCAAAAGGCCTAGAGCTTAGATATTTTGCATAAGGCATCATCTGGTAGACCCTTACCAAGATTGTTCAAATTATAGCCCTTGGGTCAAAATCGGACCCGCCCCGGGGTCATTGATTTTCGCTATATGTACATATAGTAAAAACTTAAAACACCTTCTTGTAAAGACCCAAAAGGCCTAGAGCTTAGATATTTTGCTTAAGGCATTGTCTGGTAGACCTCTACCCAGATTGTTCAAATTATAGCCCTGGGGTCAAAATCGGCCCCGCCCCAGGGGTCATTGGTTTTCCTTATATGTATATAGTAAAAACTTTAAAAAAATTCTTCTAGCAATTGACAAATGCTAGAGGTTAGATATTTTGCATGAAACATTGTGTTGTAAACCTCTAGCAAGATTGTTCAAATTATAGCCCTGGGGTCAAAATTGCCCCGCCCTGGGGGTCATTGATTTCAATATATAAATATAGTAAAAAATAAAAAAAATCTTATTGTCTGAAGGAACAAGGCTTAGAGCTTTAATATTTGTTAAATAATATCATCTAAAGGTACTCTACCAAAGTTGTTCAAATTTTGCCTCTTGTGTCAAAATTAGCTCCGCCCCTGGGGGGCCATAGGTTTATCTTATATGTATATAGTTAAACTTAAAAAATCATCTTCTCTAAATTTACAAAGGATAGAGATAAGATATTTTGCATGAAACATTGTGTAGTGAACCTCTAGCAAGATTGTCCAAATTATAGCCCTGGGTCAAAATTGATTCAGCCCCGGGTCATTGATTTTCATTATGTACATATAGTGAAAAAAAAAAATTTTTGTCTGAAGGTTCAAGGCATAGAGCTTAAATGTTTGATATATAATATCATCTATAGGTCCTCTACCAAAGTTGTTTAAATGTCAAAAAATTGGCCCTGCCCGGGGGCAGTGATTCTCATTGTGTACACGTAGTAAAACCAGAAAATAAAACAAATGTTTTCTGAATGGGAGAAAGCTATAGCTTTGATATTTGATTTGAAATGTTGTTTGGTGGACCTGTATCAAGATCGTTATTAAACCCTTGGGTCAAAATTATGCCTTGCCCAAGGGGACAGTGACCTACTTTCTTGTCCTTTGATGTACAGCAATGACATTTTGACCATGTGCACAGTTTTAGTTATTAAATTGAACTTTGACCTAGATTTTGATGATGTGACCTACTTTCTTGTCCTTTGATGTACAGCTATGAAATTTGAACCATGCGGTGGCATAGCATTTTTCTCAAATGCAATCTTGTTTTATAACTTAGGTAGATTTTATATTGTATCATGCACATTTTCCATTATCAATTGTTGGTCACTCATTTTTATAATAGCCACACTGTTTAAATATTGTTGTGTACCGTTGTCTCTTGTATGTCTTTTATTCAACTAGCATTTATTCGCTAACTCAGAAGAATAGTTCTTCGTGGTATAGAGCTTCTGTATTTTATATATATACTTAAGGACAATGAAAACGCACGCCCGCACTAAATGCATTTTATTACATGAAAACAAAACACTAACTACTCCATTAGATATATATCATAACTTTAATACAAAACGAAAACTAAACAACTGAAAGTAATCGAAAATGTTTAAAATCAAATGTACACCAGTAAATCGAAGAACCTAAGGTAAAAATCCCAAAATCACACATTTTCATCACAGTAATGCAAACTTAACAAAGGTAAAAACCAAAATGAAAATCCAAAACAAAGTCACTCATCAATGTCTATTCGTAATGTCACCGTCGGGATATTTAGAAACGACAATGTCCTCCATCAGCGTCTCTTACATGTGTATATCGTCGCCTCAAAGACCTTTCGGTGCGGATAGTCACCGTGAAATCTGACGCCATTCGACCTGTAGTGTAGTGCGAAAACGCTGGTGAAGCCGAGAAATTGTAGATCGATGGATACCATTTGTTTGTAAGATAGACCAGACTAAATCTGCGCTAAATCTACCCAGCGGTTATTTCTTTGTAGAACCATTGCATACAATTCGCTAGCAAGTATTCAGTAGTGTTTGGAAATTAGCACCTGTTATAGAGAAAAAGTGTGTATATGCAATTTCCATGTGAGCTTCTACGATTTCTAAAACTGACCATTGGCATTCATTTTCATAAAGATTTTAATTGCTCATTTGTGTCTAACATTTCCAGAAAGATGTGAAAAACAAGTTAATAATTAAAAAAAATAATAAATGATTTCATTTCATAAAGTAACCATGAATTGGTTCAATCTGTTTTCTGTTGTGATCTTTTCACAATTAGCCAAAAGTGTTACTTTTGAATTTTCGGGTACTGTCTTTATTATGCAATAACCTCATTTAAAGGCAATCATTTTTCATAACTTTGGTATCTAAATGACCAGAATGCATTCAGTTTTATGAAACTGTGAAAAAAATATTTAAAAGAAATATATTTTCCTTGTTAAAATGCAATTATCCGAACGTGCGTTTTCATTGTCCTTAAGTATATATGACGGACTCGGACGGACACCAAGCGATCACAAAAATTCCAAAGATTGGGCTATCAGACGATGAATCCGCATCAGTTTATTGTAATTTATTTTTGGGTGATATAAAGGCTCTTTAATATAAAACTTCTCAAGTAACAACCAAGACAATTTCAAGTTAACGATATTTATTTACGGACTCACCGTAATGAACTATATTATTATTTAATCTTGAACAAATTTTGTATAATTATATTTAACAAAGTCTACTACTTATATAGTATTAACAACAATATATATATATATATATATATATATATATATTATATATATATATATATTATATACTATATATATATATATATATCCTAATTTATATTACTTCGTTAAATGATGTATAATCTCCACCAATGACGGCTGTTAAAATAGCATATCAATTAATATTTCAAATATCGACTTTACCGAAACAACTTTATAAATATAGATCTGTGCGCGTCCGTTGTGAGGTGTCGGCAACTTAATACAATAAAATTAACAATAAAAAATTTACTTTAATGGAAATTTCATCTTTAATATACTATACTCATGTACTCTTTGCAAAATACATTTATCACAACTGCTTAAACTTTCAAAGAACTCTGAAGTTTCTACGATGCTTAACTGTATGCAACAAATACTCTTTTAGAACAAAAAAAATACTTAAATCTTTATTAATGATACATAAGTATTTAAGAAATATGCTATCAAAATTACCAAAGATGCAATATGTAAATAATTTCTTAATAACATCTGGACGCGTTTCTGCTTCGAATGTTTTGATCTGAGCGGAGTGACTCCTGACAGGAAAACTACACTTTTATACTCAAGATTCCTACACTGTCCCACACTGTGGGAAACTTTAAGAAAAGTGTAGGAAAGGCTCCTAAAGGGTTTCCTACAGATCCTACACCTCCCACAACTTACATTAAAGATAAAAATACAACATAGAACAACATACTTGAACACATTTTACATTTAACTAATAATTATTGGAATTAATAAAAACATGAAACAAGTGAAATACCGTTATTATGTGTGGAGATATGAAATTTTCAGATTAATAAATTAAATGTAACCCCACTTTGTACCCCACAGGTAAAGAAAATTTTTGCACAAGATGATGATGTCATAAATCAACTAATGTGTGACGTCATATATGTAAGCAAACAAAATGGCGGAATATTAATACAATGGTTACAACTTAGTATGTTCTTCTTTGAATAGAGAAATAATGAATAACGGTAAAATTGCTCGTGAATTATAAAGTTAATGTATCTCTTTGACTTTATGGTAAACTTTGAATTTAACTAAAAGAGTTTTTATAAATAAGCACACTGTTTAAAACAACAGTTCATAAAATGGGTGGGGAGTGGCACATCACAATATATTACTAAGTCAACTAAACAGCAAAAGAAAATGAGCATAATGTGACTTTAAGTGAAAGTATTTCGGAGTGTCATCATATATTTAAATTACTCTTATATTTCAAGCTTCTGTTACATGGTGTATCAATGGAGTACATTCTTTACTATCTAAAAAGATGACAACATTGCTATCTAAAAAGATTACAACTTATTAAATGCTTGATATATTTCCTTATATATGTCTACAACTAAACGGTTATTTGCGTTTTGACTGTAAACATAAAAGAAACATATTCACAAAGGATAATTATATGTTTAAAACTTAATTGTTACGAATCAATCACTTATATGTGAGTTTTAGGGGTTTTTGTTTTCAAAATAGTACTCATCATGTTGTTTATGCTCTTGTATCTGTTTAGCTGTATATGGATTAATGTTAAGATTAAATTCAAAGTCCGAGAGTAATGTCTCACAATAATACTATTTACACGAAATGTTTTGCCAAAATGCTTCTCCAACATTGTTTAGGATACCGTATCGGCAATATAAAATGTGGGGATAATTTCTTAAGCATGTTGAGTGGTAATTTTTTTAAATATGTTGACAGAAAGCTTATACCATCTTGAGTAATGATTAAGTAAATGGTTGGTAAAAAACGTGTACGCGCCTAATTTAATAATTTTTGTTTATTACATTATTTTTCTACGAAGCTATAGTGTACAGCAAATCAAAGACGTTTTATTACTGTTTTTTAGCATTTTTTGTTTTTTACTGATTGTAATGCAAATTAATTCAGCATTTAACTGCTTTAACTATGTGTGACATTTTCATGGTATGACTGAGTCTGTCTTGTCAAAGTAAATAAATAAATGAATACCCTCGTTAGTACATTACGCTGTGGCTTATGATGTGCATTAGGGCTTGCATTATAAGAAGGCGACATAGAAATACATTTACGTGATAACTGAGCTGGATTGACTCCCAACTTGGTATTTCTTTCAATGACCCGAAGTGCAGTACACTAGAATCGTTACTCTGCACTTCTTAATTTTTGAGTTATTGCCCTTTCTTAATTTTCTTACTTTATTTTTTGCCCGGGCCATTTCTCCTTAACTATTAAAGCTATGGACTTAAAACTTCATAGAATGAGAGATCTCATTAGAAGAAAGTGCAGTACACAAGACTCTATACTATATATTAAGTTAGTTATTTCCCATTGTTAAATTTCTTACTTTATTTTTGTCCGGCCATGTCACTTCATAGGATGATAGATCTCATTAAGAAGAATTGCAGTGCACAATAACTTGAACTCTGCACTTCATGATTTTTTATTTATTGTCTTTTGTTTTATTTTCTTCCTTAGTAGGCAATCAGTTCAAATGCCACTTAAGTAAAGGTACATGTACATTGTAAGAGCAGTGTTTATTGATTACCTATATTTAAGAAGAAAATGCATAAGTGACAGCTATACTGTTCACAAGGCAACACGTCCGACTTGCGGATTTCTAGTTTGTTTTTGTTTTCGTTTTTAAATTTTATTGATGAAAAATGACAGGAATGCAAAAACGAATTTAATTTTAATGAATTTTCCCTTTCAAATTGTGTTAGCCCCACTGGGTGTTCTAAAGAACATATTCGTATTGAGGCGTTTCATATTTTATAAAAAATCTCCCAAAAAATTACATATTACCCGGGGAAAATTTTTCTCTGACAATTGTATTGTGCAAAAACGTAAATCCTTTATTTTATACTAGTAACTCTAGTCTTTTTTGTTAGGAATTTGTTTTGTTTGTATAATTGTCTTTTGTGTGTCTTTTTCAAAGGATGAAAAATACATTTGTTCTTGGAGAAAAGTCTTGCGACGTAATATTTGTAAAGGAAATTGAAAATTTTAAAATAGTAATTAGTGGAGGAATGAGTACAATATCTGCTATATATCCAACTGTGCATGCTTTTAAATATATTTCATCAGATCATTAATATGCTGTCATAGATTTATTACGCATGCTTATGTAAAAGTATTGGTTAATAACTATTGATAACTACACAAGCTTAATATCTCGTGTTCTGTAATTCGTTACGTATGGACGTTTATGTTTGCTGTTTGTTGTCTAAGTGTAAGTGTACGTTAATGTGTTCAAAGTACTGCTTTAATTTAATCATCAAACTTGTTTAGTATCAAACATTAATTTAATTTTGATTTATTGTTTGACTATATACTTCCTGAAATGTTGTAATTGACTTTTCGTCTACGCCAGTGTTTGTCTTTCTGCAATATATTTTTTGATATTGACATGGGAAAGGGACACATGTCCTTATCATTATTTATTTAAAAGAATATTTATCGCATCTGGACTTTAGTATCTTATTGTCGCGATGAAAGGAAATCATTTCAAATTTATGCATATACAAGCCATTGATTAGTATTAAATGGGCAATGGATATGGCTTTTATGGACAATGGAAGACTATGAACTTCTTATACGGCGGCTGAAACAAAAACGTTTAAATTAAATATAAATCTTTAAAGCACGCAGCTTATCATGTCAGTACCATTCAAACAGTTATTTGAAGTAATTATAATACTTAAAGCACTATTTGTGTGTTGTTTTAAATAAATTGTATCTAAACAGTACATTCTGCTGCAGATAAGACATTACGTTTAGATTTCATATTTTATTTTATTGCTTGTTTAGTTATAATGAAAGTTACCATGTTACGCATTAAACCAATTTATCATAATTCTTTCTTTATCATGATTCATGTATGTATGTATGCAATAGAATTGGTAGATGTATAGGATACTAACGTATGTTCATTCGATACTGTAGGCTTTTGAACAGAGCTAATTCAACTAATACAGTCAACATAAAAAACAGTTTTACGGTTTCTAATCACTTGCAAACCTGACTTGCTTTTAAACACGTACACCATTCTTTATTTTATTAAAATTTGTTATTACTGTAAATTGCTATGCCGAAAACGAGCAGTTGAGTTATTGAGAAAAACAATTATATTTCAAGTACTGAAAATGATAAAAGTCGCATAATTTTATGAAACTGGAACAGTGCACTTGCAGAAAGACATTAATTTCTGGGTGGTATTTCTAGAAATCAAATGATGAATCAGACTGCTCTTGAAAAAATAAATGCCTCGTAAACATGCGTATTAAAACAGTTTTTTAAATATTATTTTAGATCTATTCTTCAAAAAAAAGGAGGAGAAGAATCAGTCTTATAAAAGAGAGTTTTAAATTGTTCCTAACTAAAGGCGCTTCATGACATATGTTTCTACAAAATTACTTTGAGTGTAAATTGAACATGTTTTTAGATAATTATTTCCGTTTGGGTTACCTAATGTTCCAATTCAGCTGAATGTAGATGTAAGGTAATATTTTAATGTTAAAAAAGTCTGCGAAATAATTCATAATGCATTTAGTGCCCAATAATTACATGTTTCATGATATAACTTATTACCAGCTATACTACCTAAATATATGATTAAAAACGAAACAATGATGACTTTTGCAATAAACATGAAATAAAAATTTAAAATGAAATAAATAATTAATAACTTTATGAATGAGTATATATCTTTGTATGCGTCCCCATAAACAACAGTAACTATTTAGCTAAGAGATCAATAAAAATGTGGTCGTTTACTTTTCGCAATCCGAAGTAACAATGAAAAGGTTCTTCAAGAGAGAATGACTTTGATAGTATTTTGATAAGCTGCTGACTACTCATCCCTTGTAAGTATAAGCTCTGAAATATGGTAAAAACACCAAAACGAATAATATTTAAGGTCAAATTATGCATAACGTGTTATAATACATAGTTGTTGTAAAGGCTAAACCTTCTGCAGTTACAAGAAAAGACAATAAGATTTAGGACTTTAGGACTTGGTTTCAACGTTATTATCTGCGTTTCGCAGGGGGGGAAGGGGGGGGGGGCAACACAGTACATTGTACTTCGACCTATGTCACATCTTTTTAATTCAATGCCATATTACTTCATTACAAACAGTAATTTTGTTATTATTTGAAAGGCATTTTGTGTTAATGTTTTTTTCTATAAATGAAACATGAAGGCCGCATAGGTAGCACGTGCGAATTACTTCGTATACAGACTATATTTGAATTATTGATTACTAAACACAACCAATACAAATGTAGATATTAACTTCTTGAGGTGGAAAAAAATATTTACATAAAAGAAAGAATGTCAATTAATTTCATTCCGAAGTTCTGAAACGCCTTTTCTAATGTTAAAACCATCCAAATAACCAGTATCTTATGAACAATGGACTTGTCAACACAAATATTGATGATACTGTGTGTTTTATGGAGTACGCGTTACACAAGAAGGTTTCAGAAAAAAAACTCGCAAAATGAAAAAAAAAGAAAAGAAAAATCAATAATAAAAACAATAATGTGTAAGTACTATTTTACAGCTATATTTGAATAAGGAATTAATCAAATTGCGCTTCTATGTTTATAACAGGAAACGAAGTGTACGTACTGCTAAATATCTATCGTATGATATTTTAATCAGATCATATCACAAAAGTATCAGATTGAATTATAAGCCTACTGGTTTTCTAACAACACTCGTTTTATACGATCGCTGACACTTTTACTTTATTTCAAGATTTATGTAACTCTATAAGTATCAGTACTTGTAATTGTAATTATCCCTTTTTCATTTAGAAATCATATATCAATGCTACCTAGCTAGAAAGCAGGTGGTACTGTTGATAGTTAACATGTGATTTACGGCATTTAATTAAAACCGCATAATGAAATACTTCTCAACAAATCTGACAAGGCATATAAGAGTACATTTTTGTAGTAAGATGAAGAGTTCTGTTATTAGATATTTCTTAATAAATTATTACTGAAACGAAACCTAAAAAAAATAGATTAAAAAGCAATTTCAAAAGTGAAAAGAGAAAAAAACTAAAATGTTTCAAAAGATTAGTTCAAAAATTTTTTGAACTAGCAAGTCTTGAGAATAATATTACATTATAACGACATTTTACATTACAACCTTTCTACAAAAGTTACTCTGTTTTTGATACACTTAAATGTATGAGTAATATTGTAAATGCCATGAAATCAGTGTGACTATTTTACTTGTACTCATTTTTGAGAAGTAAAAAAGATCAAACATAACACAAACTGAAACATGAATTTTAAGTAAAATTATGTGAAATTAGTGACAACTTAATCAGCTTACACTAGAAAACATTTAAGAAAAGTAATAGTTATAGTACATGAAGTTGTTTTCGCTGCCGCAAAAACAAGATATACAAAAGACATCCAATGTTTGAGGCGGATTGTAAACTGTTACCAATATTGATTCAAGATTAAAGGGCTTTTTACAGTGGAAATAATTCATTCCTTTTGATTGTACCTTTTGATTAAATGAGAGTAAATTTCATTTCATTAATTATCTTTGTTTATATTTTTCATTGCATTTATTTATTTATTCTATTTTATTAATTCCATTTTTTTGCTACTGGGAATGTTCGTTATCACTGCCCCATTGGAGCCTCTGTGAAAAAACTACATTGATATATACAGGGTGCGAAAAAAAACTCAACCGCTATATAGCAGTCGTGTTTTTTCCTATATGAATCAATTAACAAAACTGAACTGCTATATATCAATACAGTTTTCAAATGCTCATTGAAGTGTACTGAGTATAATGGGTTAGTAAGAACAAAGGAAAAGTTCCAAACCATGCGATAATTCTATTTACCAAGACAATGATCAGATAATGAAATATAGGCAGAAATATGACAATGCCATCAAAACGATAACATATCAAAGAATGGTACAAAACATGAAAACCGTAGCTAACATTTCTTTGTATAGATATAATCATGATTAAATGCTTTCTTTAATAACTTTAATTACTTGAAAGCATGAAGAAAAGATTATAATATCGATATCTTTCTCCAATATAAATTAAAAAATTTCCAATTAAAAATGATTTTGTATCATAATTTAATTTGCTTTTAAAACATAAAAATCAAATATGTTTTAAAAACTAAATTGCGCATGCTGTTTTTTTTCAAAAAAAATTTTTTTATGATTTAATTTTGCTATAACTCGTAGATTCATTGTTTTAAAATTTTGGAAGAGAACGTTTTAAAATTTTATATCTGGAAATTTTAAAATAAACCGAAATACCCCTATGTCCTTTATCCCCCCTTTGGAAAAAAAGGGTTTAAAAAAAAAATTTTAAAAAAAAATTTTTTTTTAATGTTTTAGGGGTTCTTTTTTTGCTGTAATTGATCTCCGATCTATTTCCCGAATGCTATGGGGTTTGTTTCAGCTACAAAGAAATAAAACATTACACTACACACCGAGGTTTTGAACAATATGCAGCATCATGCAGCATCATGACAATTTTCTGTATACGTATTGCCACGTTTTTATCATATCATATGACAAGTTAAGAGTCTTTTTTGAAACTCACAAATAACTTAAAAGAAGCACAAAATGCGAATGATATACCCAAGGTCAAAGTTTTTTTGTCGTTTTTTTCCCATATATTTATATAACTATACTTACAGAAAACCAGTATTTTTGGTAAATAAATGAACGAACATTATTCTTGCGTAGGTAGACTCGTTAAAATGTGTATGCCCTAGAATATTTTTCTTTTTTCTTTTCAATCTAAAGAAAGAAGATTGTTTGTTTAAACTTTAATACAATAACATAAATGCTATTGGACGAAAAATTAAAAATATGAAATGAGACACCAGCCTTTGAGACATTTTTATATTTTTAAGATAAAATACAAAAGGTACCAGGAAGTATTCATTTTAATTACGTTTTTATTTCCTTTTTATAAAAATACTGATGGTATTCAAGTTTAGTATTTTAAAAAAAGACTTCTCAAATGTTGCAAAAAAATGAAATAAGGGTAAAATTCTCGGAAGCCCTAATCAGAACAGAATTACATGAAATTGCAAGAATCTACGGTTTGATTGAGTCTGTACCATCAGAGATAATGAATATGTGCAAAATCACTCTCTACACCTAGCACGGCTTTAACGGTACTCACTTTAAAACACTTAAAAGCGTTGAAATCAATGATCCTGAAGGATGAGACATATATAAACTGAAATACGGGGCAACGTTTTATTGCTGCCCATACTTGAGGGGCTTTCTCAAATTTGAAAAAGAAAAAAAAAAAAAGGAAAAAAAACAACAACATAAAAGTAAAAGAATCCTTTTTTACTTAAAACATGTACTCAGCGACACGTTTTTTTTCACTAATGAAAATAGCATCGGCGTACATACACTAGCGGAACTAAAAA